>NC_092858.1:99500903-99568977 GCF_032062135.1 Pyxicephalus adspersus | reverse complement strand
ATAGGAGATGGTCTAGGATTACACACGTGCTACAGGAGATGGACCAGAGAATGCAGACTTGATATAGGAGGTGGCCATGGATGACCAGAGACTGCATACAATACAAGGAATGGTCAGAGACTGTGGACATGCAGAAAGGGATGGCCATGGATCTGGCACATGCTTCATGAGATGGCTACAGATCACTTCTTCTTTAGCTCCTTTAGAAATCTGTGCTTACATATTGGCACTCCTTACAGTCTATTTAAGTATTCTTGTTTCCAGGATTGTTGCCTATAGTTATACTTTAATTCTGTCAGCAGGGTTGTGAACATAATGCAGTTTTAAATGACTGAAAAATGTTCATCCTGTTAAAATACTTGAAATAACACATTTGCATTGTCCCCTTGCCAGATGTGGGAGCGGAAAACAAAATGCGGGGATGAGTTGAAATAAGCACAATGTTTAAAAATGTGTTTATTGACTGAGCTGTATTAGGATGGGAGGCAGTGAACAAAGGGAATGTTAAATGTTTTGGGCTGGTTGGGGGAACTGTGAGCCATTGTAGAAATCTGTCACATCACGGTGTTGGTGTGAGCTGCTAGAAGTGAAAGTGAAAGAATCTGCAAATCATCTCAGCTTCCTGCTTTTCTACATATCCGTTCTTATCAAAATCCACAAACTTTTATCTGGTACACACCTTAATAAAAAAAAAAAAAAAAACATCCCACAACTTAGACTAAAACTTTCTCCTCAACTCCAGTGTCTGTATTTCTGTACCAATGTGTTCCAATGTAGGCCACTCTGTATTACAGCCACCTATTTTCTGCTGGCTTGTGATTGCTTTAAGAAATCCTGGAGTGAAACAAATATGCAGACAGCCATTCCTGACTTGCTAGTTATGCGTGACCCTGGACAAGCATGTAGCAAGTGAAGTCAGAGCATGGCTACTAGGCAACTATGTCTGCAATAGTAGTATCATTATAATAAAATTATCTTACCCCTTAAATTATTAGGGTTTTAAGAAAATAGAATTATATTGCAGAACCACGGAACTATGCTGGTCCCCAAATTTGCCCAAAAAGTTCTGGCAAGTTACCCTAAAGCTGGCTGGATACAAAACAATCTCATTGCACGTTATTTGTAAAATCTTCTTGAAATGTACCTAATCAATTTATAGTGCATGTAAACCCTAACAATTTTCTGGTCATACCACACCTAATGACTGGTAAGCTTAGATTGTAAGCTCTTCTGGGCAGGGTTCTCTCCCCTCCTCCTGTGTCACAGTCTGTATCTGTCTGTCATTTTTAACCCCTATTTAATGTACAGCACTGTGTAATATGTTGGCGCTAAATAAATCCTTTTTAATAATAATAACTATAATAATAAGCTGCAGTATATTACATTTTTATTCTTCAGTTTAGATTTAGTTTATTTCTAAGTCTAGTAGGAATCTGGTTGTTACACAGGCAGAAACATAAGTTTAATTGCCTCTCCATACAGTATTGTGTTCCAGACTGCCTGTTGCTAGTGATACTTCAGTCATTCCGTGATACTTCAGTGATTCCACCCATTTCTGTATTGGATATCCATACTATTCACGTGCTATACCATAATAATGGGGTACTATATATTACATTTTTTAATTTTACTGTTTTTTGTTTTTAGATGCGGATAAAATGTTTAAAATGAGTGAGAAGATCCTTCTTTTGTGTGTTGGAGAGGCTGGAGATACTGTACAGTTTGCAGAGTACATTCAGAAGAACGTACAGTTGTACAAAATGAGGAATGGTAAGTTTTAAGGAATTGGTTCATTTGTGTTTTTTTATGGTTGACTGATTGTCCTAATGTTTCACAATTCTATTCCTCATGTGGCTCTAGTACCCCTAATTGGTCATGTTTTTTCTTTAACTGCGCAAACCTTTTCTAGTTTTGAACAAAGTAGGGAAGGAAAATGAGGAAATCTTTTCTGATGATAACTATGAAGGGACTTCTGCTCCTTCCTTGTGATTTTAGAACAGGAATTCAGGGAACTTTTCCCAGCAGGATGCACAGACTAGGGTTCAGCCATTGCCCATTCTATCTTTGAAGGGAAGTCTGAAAACATGACCAGTTATAGGTACTTGAGGTTTTAAAAAAACAGCAGAACAATCCGTGTATTACCCGAGATAGGAACAGAATTATGTAAATTTACAATAACTATTTCTATAACTGTTTATTTTTTTTGTATAGGATATGAACTGTCTCCCAGTGCAGCTGCAAACTTCACACGTAGAAACTTGGCTGACTACTTGAGAAGCAGGGTGAGTTCATTATGATCAATAGTTCTTCTAATGATCCTGCAATCTAATTGTGCCACCAAATGATGATGGGGAAAAAAATTTGTTCTACAAAGAAGATATTGAAAGGCAGCTTTGGTGTTGCCTACAGACATACAGATGTTTCTATAGCGAATGTTGTCCAATACCAAATATGGTTTAGCTTTCCTAAACTAAAGGTATAATAAAGTCAAAGAACTAAAATGCAATGTCTCTCCACCATAGACCTACCAGTCCTTAGATGTGATAGCTTCATTAGTTTTCATTTTTCAGGTTTTTTTTACCACCTGGTATTCAAACCTGTAACACAGCATTAGCATAACAACTTCATTTTCACTGTGCTGTATCCCTGAAGAAGCAGCATTGTCACCCTAGAACAGGAAGTATGTTAGGAGAACAGTACATCTCTTCCTCACCGTAACATGAAGAGGTATTCTGTAGTCCACAGAGATTGTTATTGCATATCATTGTTAACAATGTTAACGGATTAAAGTACAGCACAGAGAGAGATCTTGAGACACTATTAGTGTCCTGGATTTCTGAAGGGAAATCCTGTCTGTTTGAAAGGAGCAAAAAAAAAAAAAAAATCACATTTAAAGCAGAACTTTAGAAGGAAAAAAAGGACACTTGCCTTTAACAATGGCATCAATCTCTCCTGATCCTAGTCGAGTCGGTCCTAGCCCACGCCATGCCCTCTTCCCTCCTTGTCCCATATCCCAGGAAGCTTTAGGCTTTGCATTTAGAAGGGGAGGGGGTATCCTTCTGTAGTTAAAAAAAACTAATGTTTTGCCTTATATAAAAGAGTTATCTATCTTTAAATAGAAAGTAAAAAATGTGATGATAGGTCTCCTTTAAATTTACCAGATCCATAGAGAATAAATGACAGCACCCCAAAATGTACTAACATGCAGTTTAGGGATAGAAGGAAATTCGTAAAATGACAACTATTTATATACAAGCAACATCCAATGGAGATTAATTTGGTGTGTAAATTTACCGTGGCTTTTATCCACAGATTTCAGATATAAAGTTGTATGAATGTTTGCATCTTGTAGTACATCACTTGGATGTTCTATTGTGTAAAAAAAAGTTTTTTGCAACTGCGGGGTCAATACATATTTGCGTGCTTCTTCCATTCAGAAACTCAAAGTGTTCCAAAGACAGCTAGGCATCTGGCCTTTTCAGAAGCAGTCAATCAGTACTAGTTCTTATATAGCTTAAAAAAAAAGTTCTTCACTCTTATCACCCAATTTTTAGGATAAATCTTGTTGCGACCCACTATAAAAATCTTTTTTCATATATAATGAATATTTCATTTACCTTTTGTGATTACTTCCTAATAACTAGAAGTATATATTTTCTAGTATTATTTAATGTTTTAAATGCAGCTGTTAGATATTTTCTCTGACCATTGTTCTACTTTCTAGTAAAGTATTCATTATGGGAGAATGTTGACAGCAGCAAAAATCCTCTCATCTGCATTGACAGACTGCTATTTAGAAAGGAAGCAGCAGGAACCTTGTGAGCGCCTCTCCTCATTTAACATCTAGCTACAGTTTAATGTTCGGGTGCTCACATAACCCTCTGAAACAGATGGTGCAGGTAAAGCTGTTATTTTTAAGTATCCTGTCTCTCAAGTGCTGAAATCCATTTGCTATACACACCGAAAGTTAATGCCGCTAACGAGGGTAATTGAACACGCTTTTTGGCAAACACATTTAGCAGGATGTGATATGGTGGCAAGTTTCGTCCTGACTTCTTTATTCCGAGAGTGCCAGCCTTTTTCTCCCTCCGATAAAGGTCCTCCATTGCCCTTGTCATTCTCCTGTGTGCCCAGATTCTCAGCACCTGTTCCAGATGGGTAGCTCAGTGGGGGGGACACTGGCAGAGGCAGATGTGTTTGCATGCCGGAGATGTAGTGCTGTGCTACAGATGGTGATGCCTAAGAGGGAGTGGGGTGTGTAAAAACTATTGTTAAAGATCACATAGTTTTTGGGGCCCCTGCTGTTACCACTGTACAGCCTTGGATAGTGCAAAATGTAGCAAATGGTACAGATTGCCCTGTTTTCTTAGTGACCTATTGCTAACTACTGGTGTACAAATACATTTTTAAATTGTGAAAATGTTTTTTTTCAAACTAATAACCATTTTATAACCGGACATACATATTTTGGATTTTACGTTATTTAGGAGAGATTGGCTCAGCACTATCTTTCCTACAAAAAAAATGACACAGACAATTGAGCTTTTGTTGGTCCATATCTCTGGAATACATATTTTTCCTTAGATAGATAAAATTGAGTTTTCAGGTTTTGTGTCAAAGCGGGTTACAGGACATTCCATATGCAGAAGTTTCTCAGGCTATTAACCGATCTCACCCCATCTTTTCAAACTTTGCCTACCCATCTTCTTCTGTCTCTTAAACCCTCGCTACTTCCCACCACTACATATCTCCCATCCTATTGTGTGATCCCCCCTCCCTCCCTCCTAGATTGTAAGCTCTTTCGGGCAGGGTCCTCTCCTCCTCCTGTCTCACTGTTTGTCTGTCTTTCATTTGCAACAGTATTAAGTTGGCTCTATATAAATCTTGTTTAATAATATTCTCCTTTTGTTGTCAGGTAACAAGGCAGTATGTTTATAATTGTTTGTGAAGTAAACAAGAAAAAAAATAAAATTATTACTTTGTGTAGGATCCATTCCTTATCCACCACTCCCGTGTTGTAACTGCTGGAACTGGCATAGAAATCAAGTAGTTTGGAAGCATTCTCTCCAAATATGTCCTTAATAGAACAGAAGCTCATAAAATGCTAGACAGAGGCTCTCCCTCCAACACCTGGGAGTTGAAGGAAAGGACATTACCAGCTTCTAGAGCCCATTTTCCTCAGGATAAAGTCATATACATGAGAAGGACTGCAGATCATCAATTGCAAGGCAAACCTTACTTGTCATCCTGCATTGCACCCTTGTTACCTGCTGTTCATAGCCACCAAATGAGTGTTAAGACAATAAACATATCCAGTGTAAGCTGCAGGCTGGAAACATAGCGCTTGTCATCAAGTCTTCCATGTTCAGGAGCAGAAATACACTGATGGCTGGAGAAAAAAAGTTAACCTTGTTCTTATGTCCCTTTGAGAAACTTTACGCTTTTATGCTGTCTTGGAGATTTATGAAACACACATTAGGTGCACAGACATTTTGTAATTTTGGTAACTTAGATTATTCCAAGCATATCAAAGGCCTAAGTTGAAGTTCCTACAACCCCTACATAATGAGTTAGCATGAAATCAAGGCACCCAGCGTTTACAGAAAGATAAGTTACCAGTGGTGATCTTCTCATTCTTAAAAGTCTAGCTTACATTTAGGGTAACCCTGTTAGTTCTGTGAACAAATGGCAGTGTCAGGTCCCTGATTAGAACAGATAGTATAATCATCTTTTTGATATTTATTGTCCTCCGCTTCCTTCCATTCCAGCACTGCAGCCTTCACCAGACTCTGTAGCATTCAATTCCTTAGGAGTGAGAGATCCCTTTGTCCCTTCCACATGTTGTGATTGTTCCTTGACCCCTTATAATACTTTAGGACTAGGAATTGAGGATGTTGGGATGTTGCCACAGGCTGCAATGGAGTCTGGTGGAAGAATAGAGACATGGGCAACCGGAAAACTTTTCTAATGCAGGGACTTGCCACTTGTATTAGTTTCTTAAGATGACAGGATCTTTTTCAGTCATCTTTATTAATGCAGTCAGTAGAGGTGTATCTTATGTTACCAGCTGAAAAAGTTTCTCTGTGTAATATTCAAAAGTATGTGGTTTGCTTGTTTTATGAAGGGCCAGCATGATTTAGGACACGGGTGTATAAACTTGTTAAATCAGGAGCCTGTTGCCATGTCACTGATTATTACCCTTTGTGTAATAAGGTAGATGTTTGTCTTGACTCAGTGCTGATACAGATGCAGCATCACAGGTGTAAATTCCCTAGCCCCTATGCAAGTCTCTCTGGGGGATCTGAAACTGAGACAGCGTTGTTATCTCACTCCTGAAGAGAGCACAGAAGTGCTAAGCAGCGAGTGCATGCTGAGAGCTGGTAACTCGCCAGCTCAGCAGAAGAATCTTTTCCTTGCTGTGAATCATAAGGAGGCTGTTCAAGTCATTTTTGTAAACATTTAAATAACACCGGAATCCTATGAAAATATTGCAGTTTTAGTAGAAACTTAAGTTTTAAAACTTTTTTGTTTTGGGTAAATCAAGAAGATTTTTATTTGTATTTATACACCTTGGTACTTTAGTTCTTTTAAAGTCAAACATTTGTGCACACTGAAAGAATTGTTTAACCTACTAGAACACTCAATCACACACCTATTGCATACTATTATTTCATCATTTGTCATTATTTACTGCCTGCTGTTTTGCTTTATTATTTGCTTCCCTGTCTCCCACATGTTTATTGGGCTGTGAGCACAAATCCCTTCAACACCAAGGTCCTTTCTGTGCTCCCCTTGTCCAGCGAGCTGCCTAAACACCTCCTTGCAGGTGTGCAGACCAATTCCTTGCCTGATATTTGCAGTGTTGGTAATAAAGTTAAGTAATCCATTACTTGCAAGTAAATGTAGATGAAACCAGGCAGATATAAGTTATATTCTAAGAATGGCTGATCTTTAGAGTTCTTTTAAATGCTTGTTGGTCCATTTTGGAAGCAGTGTTGTTAACCATTACTGGTTAAATTTCGTTGTGTTTTGGTCGACTAGCCCTTAAGCATTGGGTGCTGGACCACTTCCTGTTTTCCCTGACACCCATTCTTGTTGTTGTGAGCTTCCAGAATGTAATATAAATATGCCCGACAGCAGCATAGACTTCATTCATGCTAGGGCAAGGAGTGGAAGTAAGTGTAGTGCAGAGATGTGTCTGTAACTTCCTTCCTATTTCCTACTTTAGTAGGAAAGATGTCATGTTCTGCAAGTAGGCATTGAAACATGTGCCCAGAATCAGTTTTGAAGTTCCATTTATATACTATATTTTTAAAATTTATTACCCTTTTTTATTTATTTTTAATTTTAAACAATAACCAAAACATGCCAAAGGCAACAAGTGTACAAAAAAAATATGGGAATAACTTTGATCAACAGTGTTGCTGACAATAGTCATTGTACATTACACTAAAAACACACAGGGTTGGGGTATATCAGGTTGGGAAGGCTAGGGGAAAATGGGGGGTGGTATAGGTGTAACCCTGGATTAAATTTGCGGTCTTGCAAAAACAGAATTCAGTGGCAAAATTAGAAGCTATGAATGAGAACTAAGGGAATAGGTTTATTAGAAATCATCTAGGGTACTACATACAGCTGGGATCTTCCTATGTTACCTGAGATAAATAAGCGCTATAGTCGGGAGAGTCTTGGTACTGCAACCAGTAGAACCAGGTGTCGTGGAAATTTTAATATTTTATGTTGGCTTTTCTTTATTGATCTGGCAAATTTTTATTGTGCTCAAACATCTAAAAAAACAAGTAAAGAACCTTTTTTGTTCTTGGTTGTTCAAACAGCGGGAACAAAAAAAAATGTAGACATCTGATTCCAACATTCCGAAACATTGTTCCTTCTCACTTTGCTTTGAAACATGATTGAGAGGTGTCAGCTAGTGACCCAGGGTATTAATTGTGTTCTGACATTGTTCCCGCTTGTCACTTCCCGTGGGTGCAATTCATGCTGTGCTGGATTCTTCTTTCTCACTCCCCACTACTGTTACTTTGCTTCCCGCCAGATGTCTCACCGCTGCCAGTCACCACCAATGTGCTGTCTCACCGTGCGGTATGTTTTGGTGTCTGTTGTCACCACAGCTCCCCTGGTAGTGAGAGCTTAGTGGAAACTGACGCACTGTTAAACTGGAAAATAATAACAATAATTCCAAGAAACTGCATTGTAAAGCATTACCTATTTCTTAATCTGTCCTATAATTTTAAGTAACGAGTAACCCAGTCCTTTTATTTAATTCCTTATTTGTAGTGTATATTTGGATAATATAGAAGTTGCTGTAGGTCATTGCGCTGTGCACAGGTTATGGACCCCTTTATCAGTTCAACAAGAAGATGGGCGAGAGAGTACAGTGCACACTATATATAGGTGTATACCCACACATGACTGGAAATGCACAACTTTGACTTGAAGCATTGTGCAGTAATGTCAGCTGAGAATGGGACTGAGTACAGTTGCCATGTGTTAGAAAAATGAAGTTTGGCAATTTTTTAAAAATATAGCTCATTTTTAGTGACATATTACAAAATAGTCTCAAAGTGACCAGCTGACTCAATAATTTTGAAGCATTGCTATGAAAAGAAAAAAAAATATTCTAGGTGATTTATTTGTATAGGTTGATTTGCTTAGCCACGTCTTTCTGGGTTCAGAAAGTGGCACAACATTTACAGCCAATAATTAATCGTTTGCTGTTTGTCCCTTTTTAGGCCAATCAGTCAGCAGTCATTTACAACTTGCATGTAACTTCTCCATTACTAGTTTTTGTCCAGTTCTTTTCATTAGCATTTAATGTACTTTTACCCTTGCTGAGATCAATTTAAGATTTGGGAATAAATAAAGAAGTGGGAGTCTTTCAAGGATGGTTACTTAATTGGGGCCAACCCCATATAATAAGTACTTTTTAACAAAAGATAGAAAACAGAAGGGGTTTTATGGCAAACACACAGATTTTACTGTAAAACCAATATATGGTAATCACAATTCAGTCATAAGTTACAATATCCAAACATAAGCTTGGTTTAGGCCAGACAATGGCAATATACAGATTGCTGCATTTTTTTGGCGAAACAGTAGTAATCGGGTTTCTTTCTTTTGCTAAATATTACTAAATATATGAACTGCCCATACCAAGTATGCAGAAGTAAAGTCAAATCTTCTAACTTCTGACTTGAAGATCTCAAACCACTGAATCATTATGACAGACTGTATTCTGCACTTTAGTCCGAAGATCTTCTAATATAGCCTAGAAATTTCTTACTTCGTAGGTTTCCTTACAAAATAAATCCTAGGAACTCCATAACAATTATGTTTTTTGCTACTTTTATTCCAGAAATATTCAGGTGTTATTTATAAGCCCCTGTATAATGATCTTTGAAAGGGTTAGACTCAGCGTTGTAATAAATTGAAGGGGGTCCATAGCATTACATAGCACTTTGTGGCCTTGAATGGGTAAAAATCAGACACCTCATCCCTTGTGCCCGAGTGTGTCAAGAGGAAGTCTGACATGGTAACTGGCACAGATGTATTGGTTTAATTAAAACTGCATCACACCCTTTTATTTATGCCTGAGCATCTCACACATGCAGAAAGCTGGCATCTCGAGAGTCGCACAAACCTTTGGCGAGACATCTCCTGCACTGCTCTTTAAACACTGAGAGAACCCCCCCTCCATCCTCCTCCTGTTAATTGTGCCTGCGTCTCGGATGTGTAGGCATAAATAAATGTTAGAGCGACTAATTAAATTAAAGTATCTAGGGAGCAGTGGCTAAAACTGCAACATCTTCTGCCCATTGCACATGGCCCTTCACCGCTATGGTCTTATAAATGTGCTCATTATTTATGCTGTATGGGTACTCCAAGAATCAACTGTTCATACTAAAACCGTTAGTAACCTGTTATTTGTACAGCTTGTGCAGTGGCTTTATATTACAGCATAGTGTATTTGGCTATAGGATGAGTGGGAGCCCTGGGAAAAGAATTAGGGATTTGTTACTGGGGGTCTGTCTGGCATTTTATAAATCACTTTGTAGACAGTTATGTAAGGTGTATGTAAAGTGTAAGGCTATGTACACATGTGCAATAAATGTCATTGGAAACAAATTTTTGTTGTTGTTTACAACAACACCGTTGAACGAGGAATGTCGCTGGAAATGAACTGTCCTGGTGGATCCATTTAGGTGACGATCGTTCACTATCTATTGTGTGTATGGTTGTGTAGTGATCGTGGGTGGTTCTGCGGTATACTTTCTCGGGTACACGTCACTTTCTCGGGTACATGTTCAAACAATTGTATCTAGTGTGTACATTATTGGTGGATTATATTTGAATTGTATCAGTATTGCATGTACAGAATCGTGCACTATACAGTTGTTCAAAATAATCGTGAATAATTGTTGATCTGTCGTTAGTCGTTCGTGTTCTAGCCACAATTCTTGCACATGTTTACCTAGCCTAAGGATATTGATCAAATGCATTAAAATATTTGCAGCTCATTTTCCAATCCAAACACCCCTGCTGGACACTTTCCTTGCCATTTTTTTTTTCTCAAGTTGCAGTCAAAGCAATACTTATTGATTTAGACTGTGATCGAATAGTGAAGGTACAGCAGCTCAAAGATGAGGTTGTCTCGGTATTCTCTCCTCCAATCACTATATTTTTTTGTCTTTTAATGGGCAGCAACTGTGTACTGCTCTACATAAGTACAAAAATAGATGTACGGTTGTCCCTGCTTAATATAGAAACAAAGCCAGTGTTTCTATGGATCAAAAAATCAAGTGAGTGACTAATTCAACACACTTTGCTAGTTTTTTTGGAATATTAAATCCTCTGTACTTAATGTAAGCTGGTTGGTTTGGCATACAGTATAGGCATTATGTGGTAAGTGCAAATAAGGGATTTTGGGATCCACATTTTTCAACATGCTATTCTACAAGTAAGCCAATGAGGGTAACATTGCTTTTGTTAAATATGGCTCTTTATCTCTATTTTTACAGACTCCCTACCATGTTAACTTGCTGCTTGCTGGTTACGATGAACATGATGGCCCTTCCTTGTATTACATGGATTACCTGGCAGCTCTAGCAAAAGCACCCTTTGCAGCTCATGGCTATGGAGCCCTCCTTACTCTCAGCATCCTGGACCGCTACTACAAGCCAGGTATTGTAGCTGTACTGTCAGTTCATTCAGTTATTATTGTTATCAAGATCCTTCACTGTTTTGCATATTTTTGGGAGAAAGGGAAGAACTGGGATTAAGATTTCTTTAGTGTCCCTATTCATACAGAAATTTCTGCTCATTATATAAACCTTTTCTGTTTTGTGTGCAGCACAGTTTCTCTACAATAAAATTTTATGTTTTAGGACAGTGGTGCCCAACCTTTTTTCATCTGGGGGCTGCTGTTGACATGTATGTTTAAAACTAGAATATTAGGTAATTACAAATCAAGAATTTCTGCACTCATCATTTGATGCTCATTTTATTATTGAAAGATACAAAACTAACACTATCATACAGTGCTGGCCGGTCACATATTGCTCCCTGCTGACCACTCCTGTACCATACAATATGTCCTGTCAGTTATAGTGGGCTGTTTTTTTACCCCAAAATCTCTGTAATGGATACTTCAAGAGAAATGCAATTCATGTGACAGAGCCAAAAGGTATGTGCACTTAATACTGCATCTCCCCGTTCCTGAGAAATTAGGGTTCAGAGAAGGTAAGTAGCCAGATATGTGTGCCAGGGTAGCACGGTATGACAGGTATAGTTTTCCATATCTTGTGTTGGCACCGTAGTGATGAAATTTTAGAAGAATTTAGCCACAAGAGTCCTGCACTTGCAGTTACGTTTCCCTTTTCTTACAGAGAAATTGAGGTTCATGAAGAGTACAGGTATAGCTATGTGTGACAAAGCCTGATATGATGGCTATAAAATTGTATTGGGGGTGTGGGGTTAGTGGCAGCTCTGTGTACCCTGGAAATTTCACATTTCTGTGACATTCAGTGTAAGAGATATGAAGGTTTACATAGTGTTAACGACAGCAGCATGGACACAGACACAGCTCTCACGCTGCTGCACATGGTAGGATTATCTCACAGTACAAGGTGGGCAGAAAGCGGTCACAGTTAACTGCCAGGTCTATGGGACACACCCACCCTCCCCCTCTCTTGGCAGCACAATGTCATAAAGGAATCCTCCCATCCCCTGCAAGACAACCAGCAGAGAGGGAATGACCAGAAGGTCGGATCTGGCAGCTCCGCGGCACCCTTGTTTTAGGAGATTCTCTTTCTGTGGGCAAACTGTTGCTGATATGAAATGCCAGCACCTATATGCTGTATTTCCTCAATCCTTCCTGGCACAACATAATTTTGACCAGCAAAGGTCTTACACTTTAGGAGTGTCATAGCTTCTAGCTAAGCTCCACAACTACCATTTGTAATGGGTCATCACTATGATAACCAGCCTTACTGGCTCACTGATTTATCTTCAGAGAAACTGTTATCCGAGTATATTCAGAGCAAACTGCTCATTGTCTGTCATGCCAATTCCTTCATTTCATTATTTTGGGGCGCTGACATTTAACAAATATTTAGATTTGGAGATAACTTTTCTCTAACTTTTCTGATCTTCATGCTTGTTTAAAGCCATTGTTTGAAAGTCTTAAAAGCAATGGGTCAGTACAGCAGCCAGGAAAAGTTCAGAAATGGCAGCCGTCATCTTTCTTTCATGACAAGATTACTTTAAGGACCACCTCCACCTGAAACTGATGGTTGAGTTGAGATTTGTTCAGCTGTTTTTATAGGCACTTCCTTTTCCACCTTTGCATGCTGGTAGCCACAGAGCTAGACTTTCCATGACCACAGGGGGTCAAGTGGTCTTGTAGTCCAGTCATGAACTTTACACAGAGGGTTTTTACCTACTTACTATTTCAGTACAGCCATGTCAGCATATAGAAAGTCTGAAAAAAAAAAGACAAATTATGTGCATGGTCAAGCTTGACCTTAACTGATAATAAATCTGTCAATAAATCAGCAATTCAGTGTACTGCGTGTTATACCTGGGAAACTGAAAGGACACAACAAAAAATGTTCATAGAGCTATGTTGTTTTTTTTTTTTTTTTGTTTTTTTATGGTTTTAACGTCTTTGTTAGTGTTTTAATATTAGGATGAGTTATTCACCAAAAAGTTAATTTTTATTATTAAGCAGTGACCCCTGACAAATACTCTTTTTTTTTTTTTTTTCTAATTTAGTTTAAAGTATGAAATAAACAGAGATTTAAAGAGCAGAGAATGAAGTTTAAACATGATGGCAAAATTAGTAGCCTAGTAATAATTATAGTTATTTTTTTCATTTATCACTCAAGGGGCAGAAATGCTGTGGTGTAGTGTCATTTCAGAGAGCTTGTTTTGAAATGCAGCCCTCCAAACATGTTATATCAGTGCTGATAAGTTAGCGTGATAACACTCTCACCTTGCTGGGGCGCGGGGCACAGATCGCAGAGTACCCCCTGGTGGGTCCTCGGTATCACCAACACATTTCTTCCCTAGTCCCTCAGGTCCCTTTCTGTGTGGCGCTGTCAATCAATCATTGCTTGTATATGCACTCTTTCATTCCTGAACATTGACTACAAGTCTCTACACATCAGTACTCGTACATTCTCGTTAAAGCATCTAACACAGGACTCCCACACTAACAATATGGGTGTCCATACACAGGCAGATGTCTCCCCGAGGGTTTTTTTTTTTTTTTTAAGATAGCTACCTTTCCTCAGCAGAATCCTGTATTATCAGGTAAATACCATGAATGTATTTGAGGAGGGATCCTTCACTTTTAAATCGTAATGAAATCGTCTGGTCACCTGCATACCTGAATCCCTTAGTCTCCAGCAGTCTTTACATTCTGCAGGCTAATTTGCGTTCCCGCTGGTTTCTCCTGCATGCCGTGTGTCTTTTGTTTTGGGGGACAGCCCCATAGAAGTCTATAGGGATGCACAGGCAGTCATTTGAAAGTGCAGTTATCTTTAATGTGCACTGCGTATAATTCTTTATATTATTTAACCTAATTACTCCCACATTTACCTATTTATATAGCATAGCACAGGCACTTTTTACAGTTTTGGCAGTTCTTTTTAGTTCTCAATTAACCATGAACCTCCCTGTCCCATGAAAAACAGGGAAGCACAGCTCTCTTTCTCCCCATCTCTAAAAAATAAGGGGAAAGTATCCTGTATTTTTGCCTAACTAAAAGAATATTTCGATGGTAACTATCTGGTGATTCTCCACTCATTCTTTTAAACTGATTGTTAAGTTTTCATGACAATTCTGCTCTCTAGTACAGCTTAGGCAATTCTATCTTTGCTCATTCACAATGCAGCGCTACTAATACACCTTTCAGTCCTTCACTCTAGTGACCAGACATCACAAAGATACCCATTATAATAAAGGCTATTCTCTCATGAAGCTGAAATTCAAATGTGCACTGCACCTTTTTTTAGCTAAACAATTATCCTAATTATTAGGCAGGCCAGTCACATGCAAAATATATTTTTCAGGAAAAAAAAGATGCCGTTTCAAATGTCATTCACAGAATATACACATCAGGATGCCATTCATGAAAGAAATGACTGTGTTTATGTTCATCATACAGATGTTACATGACATGAAATTTATAGAAAGAGAGAATTTAAAAAAATTATTTTAAAGGTTTTAGAATAGAAAATACTTGGTAGTTATATATACAGTGTACTATTTTGGAATTACCAGCCTAGAATCCTGGAACTCTCCTTGTTCATGTATCCCAATATCAGCCAAATTCATTGTATCTTCAGTAGGTCAAGCTCTGAACTGGCAACTTCCCCTTCGAAATTGTAAGGTGTAAAAGATGCACACGGAAGCCCAAAATATTTGTGAGCAGCAACAATAAGCGTAATAAAAAGTGAATTATTGAATGTGTTACATAACCAGCTCTATATATGTTCATGGTATTGTTTGAGTAAATTCCCTTTGCATGTTTTTTTCCTGATGAAGTTATTTTTGTGTTCCAGATCTCACACGGGAAGAGGCAGTAGAACTTCTTAAGAGATGTATAGCAGAGGTATAAGAACATAAGCATTGGAATATGCTTCCCTCATGTCATTAATAATCTTATCAATTTAAGTATTTGAGTCTTTTATCAGATAATATAGAGACCTGTATATTGTTAGATACCTACAAAATACCTAAACTGTGAATATGATTGGTTTTAGAATTAATAGGAATTGATTCAAATTTAGATGAGATTTAAACTGATTAACTGTACAGGGGACATGACCCAAAATGGGTCAATTACCATTGATTGGCTGATTATATCCGGTGTATATAAGGCCTTAAATTTGCAGTTAAGATCCCACCACCCCTTATAATTGCTGTAGACCATTCTGTAAACCTTTACCTTTTGTCCAGCATAAACATACTTGCCAGCCCAGCAAATCCCTCCTTGTCCTGTTCTCTTCCGCCACACTTCATGCCCCACCCTGCTTCACCATTCCAGCATTCTGGGCTGGTTCTTGCATCCTTACCTAATTGATCAAAACACTGGCATGTACAAATAGCAATCTGGCACTGCATCATGCTATTTACATGGAACTTTCCTCCAAGGATATGTGACGTGGATATCCCAGGAATATACAAGATTAGCATGTTTAATAAATTACCTTTCTGTCTTTATCGCTGCAGCTATAAATTGGCACTTTTTAATAAGTAAAAGTTTACTTTCTTTTGAAAAAGTCAACTTTAAATACCTTAAATTGAGATATTTTATGTTTGGACATGCTAGTATTTTTTTATCATTGTTAAAAATGTGGCATCATTACGCTATTAGCAGTTCAATTTTGCTAGTTAAAATATTTTGATTTTTCCTAATTGAATGCTAACACAGCTAACCTTAGCCTCCTAGACAGTTTTTGCTACTTTGTATTAACTTATGCTGACATCTTTTACCCAGAGAAAATTGTCCCAACCTTCTTTGTTTCTGTGTCTTTCAGCTTCAGAAGAGGTTTATTTTGAGCCTTCCATCATTCACTGTGCGGGTCATCGATAAGGATGGAATCCATGATCTGGATACTATTCCAGCATCAAGTGTATAATCTTCTACTACCTGACAGTCTTTATTTTTTACATTGATTTCTACTGCTTTTGGAAATTAGCCTCAATAAATTCTCCCAGGGTGGGATATGTGAAACTCCTTCCTGACTTGTGTGCTTCCTGAGAACTTTGGTGTGCAAATGGACTTTCAAAAGGTCCAATATAAGATTGGATTTGTCTGTTCATTAGTGTTCTCTGTTACTGTTTTTGTATCTTTTCATGCAGATGAAAAGAGTTTCCATAATTTAATAGGTTTTTCCAGTTTGACTTTTGGTAAATTTATTTTTTGGGGTAAATTTATTTATTATTCTTATTTGAGTGCCTTTCTGTTTAGGCTAATAGAATAAAGAAAGAAATAATTTGCACACAGTAAAGCACACAGTAAAGAATAATTTGCTGTGAAATATTTGTCCTAGATGCTTCTGATGGAAGAAAATGTTCTCTAGTTTACATACTCTGAGGCACTAAAGCTCTACCTGTTATTGTCACTACAAGCACTACTTTAAAATTAGTATTTGTCCAAAAAAAAATAAAAGAGGTGGTTTGGTAATAATTAGCAGATGTTGCTGCATGCTGTTTATTAAACTCTGAGGTTTTACACCCATTGAGATCAGACCCATTTGTAAAGTTTGGGTCATGTTGTGCCGGTCAGAAAGTCCAAAGAGTTCTTTCTGCTGAATGGAGCAGAAAGATCACCATTGTTGGGGGAGGGTCAGTCGTGTGACTTAGACAGGGCAACTTGATTGGGCTATCCTCTAATCAAGGAGCTGTCCCTGTTCCATTAAGAGAAATAGCTCAATGGGGCTCCAAGATATGTATGTAGTACTTTCTTAAATTAGCTCCCAAGAGGTTTTAACACAGATATTCAGCTTTGTCACAGATTACATACCTTAATACCTAGTTAAAAACATACAAAACGTTAACTTAAGAATGAAAAAACAGTTTTTCTGTACTGGCAGCCCATTTTAATGAACAAAGTTCCTAAAAGCAAATTAATGGACAACAATGCACAAAAATGGGCCACCCTGGTAAGAATGAACCTCAAATAATCTGACTCTAGTGCATTAATGGTTGGGTATATATAAATGATATTTTCAAAGAAGCGAATGGGACAAAGATTGACAGATAATGAATCACAATACATGCAGATGAAAAATAAGAAAATGTTTCACATACCTGATTTCAATGCCAGGACTGCACAACATTCACTTATAACTGGAGAAACAGATGACAAACTAGAAAATTGCAAATCTGACATAAGTTTAGCTAACTTCTGCCTAACCCAGCATGTACAATGTACAGAGTAGACTGGCTGAATATACACAAAGCATTTTGTACACTGTACTCTGTTGGTAATGGCATTTCTGAAAACAGAAAATATAAACATATGAAATGTTATAATTTATTTACTCTCAAAATGGCAGTTGCCTCTTGTGAGTTCTGAAACCTGACCAATTTAATCTGATAAAATGAAAAATACACGACCAGAGAGTTTCTTTGGTGAAACTATCTGTGTAATAAAACACACAGATAGTTGTATAAGTGAAGCTTGGCTCTGCCACCTCACACACATATTCAAGTCTCCTCTTGATTATAAAGGACCCCCAACAAAATAAAGGAGAAGTAGGTGGACTCATGAGACGGTAGGAAGATAAACTACTATCATTAATAAACTGTTGTGTTCTAACACAACTATGCAGCTGTGAAAAGTACCTTCTAAGCACCCCTGGCATATAAAAAAGACCATTTTTTAAATATGTGGGTCCTTAAACTCCCTTTTGGACTTGCAGTAAACCACAGCATTGTATCACATTCTCTGAGCTCCCGACTGCACTCTTTCAACTATTCAAGCAGTTGTGTATGACTTTGTGAAAACGTTTGTGTTGTGATTGTGGCATGGTTCCTGAAAGTGACATGCTTCTGGTTGAGCAGTTTTCCTACTCTGGAGAAAGAACCACACTGCAAATGCAAGGGCCATGCATGTATATGCTTTGACTTGCCATTCAATTTGCTGCTCCTGAAGACATAGCATGGTGGCTCAGAAGTTAGCAATATGGCCTTGCAGCACTAGGTCCCAGGTTCAGATCTTGACCAGAATGCTATCTACATGGAGTTTGCAGGTTCCCCTCATGTTTAGGTGGGTTTCCTCCAGGTTCTCTGGTTTCCTCACACATTCAAACAGTTAGGTTAATTGGCTTCCCCTTGGACTGTATTAAAGACATGACTATGGTTAGGGACACTAGATTGTGGGACAGCTAGTGACATGACGATGGACTTTGTAAAGCACTGCATAATATGTCAGCGCTATATAAATACTGTGTAATAATAATTTAATGCAGCAGTTTTCTATGTCTGGGAGCTTTTGATGGACAGTTTTCAGGCCACAAGCAATAAAAGGGCCTTAAATATCTACTTATATATTAGGATTTAAACCAATCCCTATAAATAACATGATAGGGCCCCCTCTTAGCGGTTAGGTTTAGGGTGAAGGTAGGGAAAGGTTAACCTCCCTGGTGCTATTCCCGAGTTTGGCTCATGGTTTTCAGTGCTAAAAGCGGTAACCCCGAGCCACACTCGGGGTGGAATTGCCAGGGAGTTTCGAACTACCTGGTTCCAGCAGCATCCTCTTCCCCTGGCGATGCTGGCCGGGCATCTGTGTAACCTGGCGATGCCCCCCGGCATCTGCTCCCCTGGCATGTGAACGTTGGGGGTGCGAGGCCAGGGAAAGCAGATGCGAGCCTTAGGCTGGAGGGCGGGACCAGGCGGGAAATTTAAATTAATGAGTATTTTTAAATGTACCGCTTTTACATTTAAAAATACTCATTATTCATACCGTCAGGGAGGGTAATTGTGCAGATTTTATATTGCCAAGAAATAATTACTTTTAACTGCATTTATTTTCAGTGCCAGAAGCTCTTTGCTGAGAACTACCCACAAAAATTAACACAATAATATGACTTTAAAGCAGACCCTCAATGTTGCAGCAATTATAGCATGCTATGATCTATTTTTTTCCCAAACATGCCGCATATCATGGCTGTAACCACCAAGAGCTGAGAATACATTTGTGACCATGAAATGATCTTAAGTTTCTGTCAAAAGGATAACATAGTGCACTTCTTTCTAACCTTGTCTGCAGCCTTTACTAATCCAGACATTCACTAGTCCTTAGGTCTTGTGATGTTTTAGAACTGCTCTCTAATGTAAAGTCCTTCATATGGCCTATATTAACCCGTGAATCTGATCTCTGCTCACCTTTTGGAAAAATGTTATTCATTACTTGAGTTCAATAAGTTTCAGCTTTGCAATGTAATAGGAATTTCACCCTCTACTTAACCTATTAAAATCAAAGAAACCATATATATTGCATATGTTTGTATAGTTTTTGTGTTGCAGTGCATTTGTAGATGATATGCAAAACCTGCCTGCATGCATTTTACACATTGAATTGTGAATGTAGCCTTATGTTTATTTTGTGTACACAAATGTAATCTTAGGTGATGTTGTCATTTTTCATTTCACGACCTGAGAATTTAAAGCATGCTGACAGGATCATGAGTGGTAAACTCTCATCAAGCGTCTGTGATATGACAGGAAGTTATATTTTATATTGGCTGGTTTGCTTTTGGTTTTGAGAATGAACACTTTTAAGTAGTGATGATCTGGTGGATTCATTGACTTCCATCCACAGCAGGTGATTAATAAACATAAAATAATTACCCACTTCCCTCACCCCTCCTATCCTCACGCCCTGGCAGTAAGGGAGGGCGGAGGGGTGAGGGTGCAAGGCAACATATGTTATGCCTGGGGCAGGGAAGGTTCTTCAAAGTCCCTTCCCCCAGTGACTGAGGAACTGGGGTCACACTCTGTCTGGTGGGCACCACATAAAGCACATTGCTTTAACAGAGTGAGAAAAATCTATAAATATTCAGTCTATTATTTTTAACCTCACTCTTCTATTTGTGCTTTTTGAACAATGTTAAGCTTTGTCACTGTCATCCAGAATTATTTTAAAGTGAATGTTTTAGGTATCATGGTTGTCCCCAAATCGTGACTGTAGGCATATACATATTTCTGGACATTTTCAAGTTATTTCCTAAAGAAAAGAATATTTCAGAGGCCTTGTTAATTGCATCCTCTGTCTTACTTTCTGATTGCAGTGTTTTCACGGATTTCTTACTTCAATTTGGAAATGTTGCCAGTTTTGGACAGAAGTAACACCTATATTGTTTATTGTGCAAAATGTTAATGTTAATCCCTATGTTCCTCTAAGCCAGTACTACTCTGTGGATAATAAAGGAAATCTCACTTTTGCTAAACGCATGATGTAAGAGTTACATATGTTGTTGGTCACTGTTGGTGTATAGATTTTCCCTAGAAATCTTCTTACATACTTGTGTGATTATCTGAAAGTCCTTCTCAAAAATCTGCACAGATACTTGTTATATTTTAGGCATCCCCTACAGCAGATGTAATATTTGATTGCATCTTTCCTAATTAGAACCTTGATAATATACCAGGGTACTATATTATTTTTATTATTGTTAATATTATTATCTTAATAATCTTTATTTAAAATGCACCAACATATTAAGCAGGGCTTTACAATAAATAGGGATGACAAGTACAAACCATGGAGCAGAGCACCCTGCCCAATATAACTTGGAATCTAAGAGGTTGGTGGGGAAGTAGTACACAACACAAGGGGGAATATGAAATGGTGGCTAAGCGGTAGGGTTAGGAGACAGAAGAAGATGAGTAGGCAGGTTTGAAAGGTTGGGTTTTAGGGTTTCTTTTAAATGTGCAGACAGTAGTAGGACGAGGAAGAAAGTTCCAGAGAAGTCTTGGAAGCACACATGTGTCGAGGTCATTAATGAGGAAGTCATTAGTACATCATTGGAGCTAAGAGAGTGACTAGGGGTATATTTGTGTAGCAGGTCAGAAATGTAGGTAGGACATAGGAGCAGTCATTCCTAAAACATGGCCCAAAAACAAAAAGGCTAAGAAAAGTTTCATGTAAAATTCTTTTATCAGAGGATAGCTGCCATATGCAACTTGACAGATTGCTTTAGGTGTTTTAATGTGCACAAGTCAGGTATGTGTAAGAAATGCGCAGAAGTATCAAATTCACATTTAGTTTATCTGTGAGGGAGAACTGCATTGCCTAAGATGGCTCAGTGAGCCATGGTCCATGGTAAAAAAAGAGAACCTGAGAGAATTTGTTCTCTGTCAATCTGAACAGGACTTCTAAGCAGAAAGCACACCTGTCTTCTATATAATGAGTCATTGTGGTTGTCTAGCACGCAAGGCCTGTTTATAAACCACTATTCTGTAGTCCATTAACATTCTTTATTTCTTCAAACAGTTGGCTTTTGGTCCTCAGATTAAAGAGACCTTGAGCTCTGTATATTGTGGCAAACAATGGCAAGTAAAGGTCAAAGGAATAGTTAGTAGTAGTCCTTCTGGTCCCCATGCAGGTGATCTCCCTATTCTGACTCCCCAAGCCTTGTTCCCTGGTTTAGGGTGGCCATCTTAGTTGAAGTATGGCTTTGGGGGAGCTGAACTTCTATGACTGGTGATTTGATAAGTAGGGTGCAGTTTGAAAGCAGCCAAGGAGGTGGAGGAAGCCACATGTCTACAGAATTAATAAAGTAGAATCAGGAATTGCTTGTGGTGCAAGTCCTCAAGTAAAGCTTTCTCCCCAGCAAGTAATACAGTAATGAGTGACATCACAAAATCTCACGCTGATTCTTGTGAGAATAGTGATCACAGGCAGCAATGTCCTACAATCTGCAGCTTGGAGGAAGTAGGCACAGTAGATCCCAGGCACACTCACACACCAGGACTGCTTAAGTACAGTTACCATTTCTAGATTTTTCTGATAACATAACAAATCTTATGTTGAGTCTAGGTCCACTTTAAAGTCAAACACCTTAAAGTCAAACACCTAATAAATATATATATATATATATATATATATGTGTGTGTGTGTGTTTGCTACAAACATAGATGGTACAGTGCACATTTTTGTGCATTGCTAATGTGTACCACATGTGTTAACTTTAGCTGTGGAACTTTTCATGGTGAGTTTATTAAAATCATGCACTTTGTTTTACAGAAAGATAACATTCACTGTCAGACTCACCACATAGACCTGTCATCACAATTATTATTTCTTGATTCAATAATACATCAAAAGCTCAGCAATTTAAACCGATCCAGAACATGATTTGGCAGGGTTAGGCACTACAAATACAGACAGTGCAGTTGATTCTATATTTTGTTTTAATAAAGAAGTGTAAGATTATATAAAAAATTTATATACTGTAGTATAGATACCTCCATGTGCTTGGCTGTACCTTTTGATTATAACTAATGAAGCATATTTACAAACAGGTGCTCCTTGCCACACATTGACAGATTTATTATTAATGTTGTCTCAATGTAAATAAACAGTAAGTAAACTAAATCTACATTACAGTGCACCACAGTCCAAAGCTATATTGTAGTCTATGGGACTTATCCATATTTTAATAACCCCGGTGGCCTTTTATTACATTTTTACTGACTATATTTTTATTTACTGAAAAACATCACACTTTATTTATTTAAAAGCCTAGATAACACTGCGGACTATGGAGAGTCATTGACGTTCTCTTTTTTTCCTCTGGTCAGCTTCACTTTTTTTTAATATCGATATTACATACAATATTTTTCAAGTTTAAGTGGCAAAATAGAAAAGGAAAGTAATAATGAATGGAAAGGAAGAAAGGGAAAGAAATGTTAAAGGAAAAAGAAGAAAAAGTAAAGGAAACAAAAAGAAAAATATTAAAGGAAAGCTAAAAAAGGAAAAATATTAAAGGAAAGCTAAAAAAAGAACGTAGAGTAAAGGAAGAAAGAAAACAGCTAAAATAAAATACAAGTAGTATTTACTCAGTCCAGAGCCTACCTGCTGCTGGTATATGCTTTTATCAAGTGATCATATGTCTGACCAGAATTATTGAACAGAGAAAACAAAACACAAACATAACATTTTGAATTCATTTTATTTTTTTCTTTTATGTAAGCATTTTTTCTTTAACAACAACATAAGTGTCTGTGAAATAACAAAGTTTTAAAGATTCACTGTTACCCCCAAACACAAGAGGGGTGAAAGTTTCCCAAAACAAAATAAAAATAATAGTAATAATAATATTAATACCCCCAAACTCACTCATAAATAACTTGCACTGAACATCTTTAAAATGTTCCCATTTAATTACACATAATTAAATATGTACAAAAGTCTCTTTACTAGGGCCAAGAAGCATCGATACATACAAAGGTATATCCAGCATTTGGATCCTGTGCTGGATCCTGCAGTGAGGGCCATGTAAGAGGCTGATCTCATATCAGAGCCTCTTTAAACATAAGATATAAACATACTGTAAGGGTATGTTAATTCACCAGAGTGCAAAGTTGCAATAGCTCAGAGATGTTTCAAATGACAGCCAGCAAGACCAGCCACTTCAACATATTAGTGATATATATGACTTAGGAAGCTCAGGAAATGTCAAGGAGGTTGAACCTCCTTGTTACTGAATGAGACTCTGCATAGTGTTACAGAACCTGTATAACCAATGAATACTGAAAAGCTTTTCTAGTCTTCTCTTCTAGTCTATGTTCTGTCCTCCATCCCTGAGCAGGTGGACCAACACAGACTTACTCAACTCTTGATGTATATGGATCTCATCACACATATTTAAGATTTGGCAGATTTAAGGCAGCAACAAGTTATCTCACATAGAGGACTCAAGTTTACATCCAACAGGTAAAATATTGGGAAGGGCCTGCCACCAGCACTGCTGGACATTCACAAGAGTATTTATTAGAATCACAGAAACTACTGTACACTAATAAATGCTTGCTGATTTCAGAGCAACATACTGATCTAATTTTAGTATAATTCTTATGCTTCAAACAAATGTATTAGGTTTATCATCCAATAATGCTGAGGTGCTACTGACACCGATGACCAGGGAGCTGAGAAAAATTGACTGCTTTCACTGGACCCTTCTCAGTTTACTAACATTTGTAATAATAATATATCTCTAGGTAACACATTTGCTGTGATTGTATTTTCTTATTGCACAAAGTTTTTTTTTTCATATAGTGCCAACACATTCCCAAAAGCTATGCCTGGGTCTTTTTCTGAAAGCCAAAATTACCAAGTATGACTGCTTAAAGTATATTTTAATATAAGAATCAGGTTAGAGAGGTTCAGTACTGTGAACCAATCAGACTCATTGAATTGCATTGGACTGTAAAACAAGTGTGTTTTCAGGCACTAGGGCTGTGAAGAGAGGTGACGCTTTTAAATGTATCTAAAGCTTGTATGAGGATGGAAGACAAGAATGGCTTCTCCAGTCCAGAAGTTATAGTCAACTATAAAGAGCAAACAAATGCAAAAAGCAACCCTTCTTCCCTTACCCTGTGCATCAGAGATGTCTGAATGACAAGAGTGACTAAACAATTAAACTTTTCCAGATTAAAAATAAAGTGTATGTATTTTAGCTTCATATTTAGCTGGTCTGCTAAAATGCACTTGCCATATAAAAATTTTTTGAAACTTCCTAAATGTGTAAGAAATGCATATACCCAGGCCTTCAGGACTAATAATCCATTGTGGCTTTTCAGTCCTGTAGTCAATGTGAGGTTAGGGGCAGCTTTCTGATTCCAGAGTCACAAGAGTATCTGCTATAATGTTTTTATGTCTTATGCTTTAGACATGATTTAGACATTTTTATATCAAATGATAGTGCCAATGGGTAATGCTATATTTAGCAATATATTAAGCACCAGTCTTTTGTACATGGTTAGTGCCAGGGACAGTTTTAGGGTAGGACAAACTGGACAATTGCCCAATGCCTTCAATTTTTCCAATTGGCAGGGGAGCAGGGAGGTGGATGGTCATGTTTCCGGGGCCAGCCAAATGTTTTCATTATTATTGACCTGATAAAGGGACTGCAGAAAAAAAAAACTGCCTTCACTTATGTTCCCCAATAAATATAAACTTAGCATGGGCTGATCCTTTCAAATGTATCTAGTTTTGGATAGAGTTGTGATAAAAACCATTTTAGGTTGTTATTGCTGTCTCGGTCCCTGCTGGGGTGATTGACACCCTGTCTTATTGTCTTTGTGACCATTTTGTCCAGTATACAAAGTGAATAAATTTGTTGAACTGTCTTATTAACAGGAGGTGAGAAGAAATCTTCAATAAGTTCACTTGTTCAACTGTCTAAGAGAGGATTCTCTTTCAAAGGGAGAGATTTCCTGTCTGTTTATTTGTTTTAAAAAAGGAATCTGAATATAAGGCAATATATTATTGCATGCAGGTGGGCAGAACCAGCTATTGAAGAATATGGACAGAATGGAGACAGTTATACTATTAACATCCTGCCTATGTTAATGCAGGTAAGAAATTATTACTTAGGGAAAGAAGACCTCCTCAGTACTACTAGTACAATACTGAGACACCTAAAATGCTTATTATCATTGATCTTTCCAGGTGCTCACAAGTAATCACATACAAATCAAACAAGCATAAGTGCACCATAACCAAAACTTTTTACAAGCTTAATAAAGACAGCTTTAATGTGCACTAATTTGTATGATTCATTTAGAGTTAGCTTGTTTATCCAGAATAAAAGCAATATCCTGAGTGGGCCAACTCTTGCTATATTGGATGTGTGACCTTTACCCATGCATGTGTTTATCACAGCAAACTTTAGGATTATGTGTTCAGGAACCTTTCCGTTATCAATAGTACTGACTGCCACTAAGCTATAGCCTACACCTGAAAACAAAAATTATGTGGAGTTTAAGAGTTCTGATTGGCTGTGGATTGTCATAAACTTTCTCCACCAGTTTTTCATACAATTTGTTAAACTAGAATGTCTCAAAGTATGAAATATGCCACCATTTGGTTAAACAGTTGAATTCTAGACAAGCATATTACAGAGGTATATGATCCCTGCAATAACTGTTTCCTATGTTAAGAGGATCCATTATTCTTTGTGATAGAATTTATTTAATTCTTACATACTGCACAAGAATGTAACAACAGTCTATATAGCGGTCTGTATTCCTGGCAAACAAAGATGATATGTAATTCACCTTAGTGAGTTTCTGTCATTGTCTTCACATCAAACCTCCTCAGAAGGCTTGAAAGGTTTTTTCTTATGACACTCCATATGCTGAAAACATGCAGAATTGTTGGTCTAGCTCCCAGATGCACCACTGGGCAAAACTGTCTTGGCTGTCTAGCAGTCTTCCTATTCCATGCCCCACTGTGGCTGTCACAGTTGTTTATTTCCTATGTTTAAGGTCTTTCTCCGAAGGTTTAGATTCCCCTGCTGAATGTCCATTTCCTGTGCTGTTCATGAAGATCTTGTCCATGCCTTTAAGTGACTCAAGTAGGTAGTTCTGGAAAGCAGTGAGTGCCGCACATATGGCTGGACCTCCAAAGCCATGTGTGATTAGGCTGAAGTGAGTCAGGCAACTCTGTACACCTGGCTCCAAGATGAGAGATGGACGGCTGTTTCCCAACGGAGAACGGTCTTGAGCCAACAAGTCGGCAAACTCTTTGCAAATCTGCCTGAAAGTTAAAGGTTAATGTTAGGAAAGATTGTGGTTTCTCCACTTAAAACAATGTTTTGTATAACTTCTAGTGCTGCCATGAATTAAAACAGATCCTCAATCTTTCAATAGTGTAATGAATGTAAACTATTGGGTGCCAAGTGTATTGGATGGGACAGAGCTATTGTTTATGTAAAAACTTGGATAAGGTTGAGTAAACCACATAACCACAAATCAGCCTACAAGTATAGACTTGGTTGAGACTAAGCAGTCCACAGCTTCTCAAACAAGCCTAGAAATACAATCTTCAGTGACACTTACCAATACCATCTCAGCAACCTACACCATCTCAAACCAACGTACAAATATAAGTTAACTGACACTATGCAACTAGCAGGGCCTACCAGGTCTCTCAGATACACATGGTAATGGACAAGCTTCTAGTTGTCATCATGACTCATGACTGCACAAAATTCAGCACTAGAAATTAGAAGAACTATGAAAAATGCTGTCTACGTTTCTGAATCGGAGACTGGGAGGGATAATAAAATTATCATTTTTATCCTGTAATTACTAATTTTAGTAGGCCATTTTTTAGTAGAGATATATTTAGTAAAATGGAAATAGATTTTTATGATAGATGTCCACTAATTTGCTTTCACCAAGTAACAAAATACTCAAGGCTATATATATCAGACTGATAGATTGTGAGCCCCCCAAGAGAGTGCAAAAGCTTTGAACTCTGTATATAATTTCATAAATAAATAAAGGTACTGTCTTGTTTATCCATTCCATAGCAGTGCATGGTCCTTGCAGTTGGCTGCTCAGGCACAGGGCACTGCACTATGGGAACAAGGGGCAGTGTCATTTGTTCTCCTATAACTTAAACTATGAGGTTCATCTTTAACTGTGGTGCTGGACCAGTGGAGAACCAGGATAATCCTTAAAACTAGACCATAAAAAGTGTCAGCTTTCACTGTGCACCATTCAGATTCTTAGTTTCACTTTTGCAGTACATAGGATCAGACTTGTTTTTATGGACAAAGTTTTGGCTTTTTTTTTTTTCTTCCAGCTGTGCAGAATGTCTTTGTTATTCTGAATCATGATGTTGTTGTCTTTGTATTAAAACAGTTAACCTACTGCAGGCAAAGATCTAACAGATGCATTCACTTCGACAGTACAATGGGTTAAGGGTATACTACTTACTTAGTAGCCAGCAACATGTTCTTTCTTGTGTGAAGTTCTGTTGGGTCTGAATGTTGCCGACACAGGTATTCTGCAGCAGCTTTGGCTGGGAACTCCGTCTCACAGACATAGCCAAAGTCTCTAGCAAGATGCACAGCTTCACCTACATAAAGGAATTCCCCAATTAAAGTTACATATCATATAAGTACAACATTTAAAAAATAAAATATTTGAGCAGCCATGCTATGGTTGCCATCTAAACCTACAGGTTCTTTGAAGCTTGAAGAAAACAGAGAGTCTTAGATGTCTTACCTTCCACTAGAGAAGTTAACAGAGTAACATTGGCAGCTTTACGTCTCCCTGCAGGCAAATTTAAACCAATTTTTTCCAACCTTTCTCGAAGGCAACGGCCACCATTTTTTGATTTTGCCCTAAAAGAAAAAATGTAACTTGTTAGAAAAAATAAATCTAAATCATTTGAATATTATGTATATATATTAAAGAAGCTCCAAACAAAATTGAGATTCAGACCCACTTAAAAAGTATTCTACATTACATTCGCCTAAATACAGACTTCATATCAACACAGCATAATCTTCCACATGCTGTGACCTACTTTCTGCAAGGTGGCATCTAAGTTCTTCTAAACAGGATAGCTAGCAGTAATGTTCCTTCATGCTTTCTGCCATACTTTTAAAAGAGAGGTTGTCTCAAAGAAAGAAATAACCTTTTTACTATAATGTAAAAGCAAAAAGCCAAACAGGAGTATTCACCCTACTTGGACATCTGTCCACAAGTAGACCGCAACGTCTAAGTACAGTATAGAATAGTTATTCTTTGATACACAAAAGTAACCTAAAATATATAGTCATCCAATGATATCCAACAGGATAGTATTCACATATCAGTTTTCTTTTACTACTTCTCGGTTAGCTACACTGACTTGCAAATAAAAGCAAAAAATAAAAATTTACTGACCTTCGTAAAACTCCTCCAAGTAGTGATGCGTTGAGACACTCAGGAGGTGACAACCGTCTCTGGACCTCTCCAACTGTTACTTTGTACTTAGATGTGGAGCTGAGTAAGGACAGGCGTCCAGGGACAGAACAGAAAACTTCATTTGGATTTGTCACACCGCCTATGAGGCTTTCTTTGTGTAGAGATAGCGAGGACATCATGCTGCCGTTCTTGGATGGAACTGGAACTGTAAAGTGAGAAGAGAAAGATGATAAGTAAAAAAGGAAATAGTAATAATAAACAGTTTGCAAAAGAAAATACTATAATTCTACCCTTTGTTAAAACTTAACACACCACACTGATTATATTTTGTCTTATAGTAATGCATCGTTATCAGGCTGAATTTTAAAACTGAAGCAAAAGAAAGAGGAGGTAAGGCCTACAGCAATCAATTATAAACCAGTAATTATATAGTGTTACTAATAAGTCTGCTAGGAGATAAATGTAACTAACATTACTAAGGCAGCCCATACACAGCCCAATTTTTAAGCAGCATATCTGATCTAATTATTAAAGATCAATAATCAGCCGACGTTGAGGACACAAATATTGAGAGCACTTGGATGCAATGAACGTTTCATGTTTTGACTGATTTGAAGCATGACTCCAGCCAAGACATTTTTTGGATAGTGCGATGAAGCGTTCGAACCACTGTCCAGTTTTAAATGAGGTCTGTATTCCCTTTTAGAAGATTTGAAACTTTCTCAACCTTTCTAGAAAATTATGTTTTCTTGCAGCCTGTATATCTATTTCCCCTCACTTCCTGTTCTGTTTTAACCCAATCAAATCAACAGGAGGAGGGGAGATTTCTACTGACTTACTTTTATATTTACCACCCACAGAAAAGTTGACAAAATTTTTTAATCTTCTATGTGTCAAAAAATTGTCTGAAATTGGATTTTATTGTAAGCGTATTTGCAACAATTAGAACAAACGTTTCACTGTATAATGCAAAAAAAGAATGATGATAGAAATTACGCCATGGCAAGCTTCTTATCTGTTGCCTAAGTTTAAAAA
Organism: Pyxicephalus adspersus; assembly: GCF_032062135.1. Lineage (NCBI taxonomy): Eukaryota > Metazoa > Chordata > Amphibia > Anura > Pyxicephalidae > Pyxicephalus > Pyxicephalus adspersus. Next base: position 99,538,980 of record NC_092858.1, on the reverse strand, counting down.
AGGTGCACAGAGAGAATATGTATGCAGTAATAAATAAATAAGAAGTAGAATATACACACCTTGGTGGTTTAGAAATGGTTCATGTGAAAAAGTAGTTTTCTGTATTATATGGCATATGCAAATTTTTTTCTGTATCTATGTAAAATTCTTTAACTGATATTAAGCTATAGGTGAGTTAAAATGTCCGGCAGATGCAAACACATATGACAAAATAATATGAATATCAATAAAGCTGAATTCCAAGCAAACAACTATATAAACAGATGAAATACACATATTGAGTTTTTTCACCTGTCCAAGGATTTGTATTTCTACATCAGCTCATTTTCTCTTCTGCAAAAAGGAGCTGCTTGTTTGCGATATTTTTATTTTTCAGTTTGCTTCCACTTTAAGGGTGTTATAAAAAATACAATGCCTCAATAATTTGTGCCTTTTATATCTGCAGTGTAAAACTTTTACAGTTCCATAGCACATCAGTCATCAATATCCCCACCACCTGTGCACAGTTTGTTGAGAATTTAGTGCCAACATTTCTGCAGATGTGATTTGCTAAAACTAATATGTGCACATGGATGAAGTCATGGAGAGACATAAAATAAATGTTATCCTCTAATATGTTTCTTCTGTGCTTCTCTTTTTGGGAGTTATCTAGTTCAGCAATATGACATCTGGTGACCATTCACTCTCTACTCTAAATTTTAGATCGCTATAAATAACACAATTATTTTTTTTTCTGTATACTATTAAGAATTAATTAAAATGAGTAAACATGTCACAAAAAGGAGCATAGAATTGGGAGCATTCTATGTTGGTATTTAGCCTGGGCACTGCAGATAATTATTTATGTTTAAACCCAAAAGTCTTATTTACAAAAGCATTCAGGACAGTTATGTGCATTACTTTACTGAAGTTCTCCAAACACTTTACAAACCCATTGAGGCCGAACTGTGTGCAGCGCATTTTCAATGCTTTGTTTCAAATTTGATTTTAGCTGCATCATTAGGCAAGCTTTGGCAACTACTAAAGCTTACTAGGTCAAGTCAATGGTAGGGCAATGTACATGCACCCTAAACATATCCACAGTGTTTGAAATACTTTTTCAGAGTGACAGACACTGGGAAATTACAGAGGGGATTATGCAGGAGTCAAAAAAGTTATTGCCTATCTGTATTCAACTCATTCTAAAACTATCTTTAGCTGGATCAAGCCCAGCATAAGGCATATGATTGTATAGGAATCCATGCATTGACTTTTCAAAGACAAATGGGTTTACCAACAACAAAATCCAGCAAAATATTGCAAAAACCTACCAGTGAATTCCCCAAAAAACACAGAAAAAAACACCCATGAAAGCAGTCACTTATAAAAAAAATCAAAAATTATAAAAAAAATTAAAAAGGGGCAATGTTTGGAAAGCCTCAGCTAACACCTTTTAAACCATTCAAAGTATGCCTGAAGTGTCTGAGCACCAAAGTATGCCTGAAGCGTCTAAGCACTGTACAGAAATTTTGCATTACGTTGTAAGTCAATACAATCTAAAACTCAGAATAGAAGTGCTTGTTCTTCATCAATATTTCTTTCTTTTATTTTTTCCCCCTTTTTGCACTAAAGCTTAAAGTTATTTAGAACAGCATTTTTTGTTCCAAAAAAATCAGACCAGCTACTGCTTATAAAAATACATTACTAAATATTATTATGTATTCATTTGCAGTTTAAGGTGACACAATAGATATTTTGTCATTTTACAGAGCAAAAGTCCTATTTAATCCGCATCAAAAGCAGGTCCACGGAGGTGATAGCAGTTGTCACTCAGGGAGTTTCTTAAGCATATAATTAAAGATGAAGTCTGCAGAGGCCCAGTATAGGTCCCTTAAGGAGGATCGTGGCAGATCATTGAATCACCTCTTATGTTTACCAGAAACAAAAACACCAATCTGAACTCTCCTTCCCTCCAGCAGTCATCATCTCTCCATTGATCCCTCATTGCATGTAACATTGGCCATATGATGGTCTAAACTTATACATGACACAAGTGTACAAAGGTCTCATGGTGAATGGTGCTCAGATGATTGCATCTAAGGGGCCATAAAGGACCGGCTTTTGAGACAATATGGCTCTATGTTGTACAATTCACAGAGAGGAAGGGGGAGTCATATGACAGGGTATTTCTTGGTAAATGGTAAATGTCATTTATCTGTGCACAGCCCTTGTAAAGATAACATTTGAAGTTTCAAACAAAGTTTTTAAAGTTGTTGTCACCTAATAATGTGATAATTGCCAAACCAATGATCAAATCAATGGTTTGTTATACTTATCTATTGAACATCCTATTTTTTTAGGCACGTCACAGTGCATAGCAGTCGTTAAGTAAATGAAAAAAATATACTTTAAAGTAACAAAAGGGGATCCCTTGACCTCTACAACAATAAAATATGCCCTATAAAGAAACTTGTGCTGATCAGACACTGGGGCCTATGGAGTGTTGGATGACATTTCAGCTCTTCTCAGAAGTGGTGAGTTGTGGTCTACATGATTTTCCTTAATAGATTATAGTAGAGGATCCCTACAGGAAAACTCCCTCTTTCTGTACTATATTCAAGTTGAGGGTGCAAAGGGTAGTCAATATAAAGTTTACCTATGTTGAAGAGTTTTCCTCCATATAAATGTATCATAAATCAAACCAACACTGAATATCCAAATGTAAAGTATATTATTAGCTAATTCAGTCTTAAATGAAGCGTGAGAGAATCAAATCTTCCACCTGATGCTGCTCAAACTGGGACCTTCTTTTGTAATAGATTCTTTTTGCAAGTTAAACAAGGCATTTGTCTTTGGGGTGGACGATATATACCCTAACATAGACATATATTTTCCTGCTGTTTACAAGGCTCTGCTAGAAGATAAAGGAAGCGCCTACAAGAGAAGGAAGCAAAATGTTGTAAAACCTCTGTGCATGCATCATTTTAATGTCAGCAATACTACAGAGTGATTTAGTATGGACAGCTATTTTACCTGCCCCCCCCCCCCCCCCCGCTTAGTGAAACATGTTTCCCTCTAAAGTCACCGTGACCCTATGTGGTAGGGAAGCAAGTTAGGGCACTAACGCACAACAAGACAAGTGGGGGGAGGGCTGTGTGGGATGCTGACGCATCTCAAATCTTTTGGTGGCTCAAATATTAAATAGTCATTCCATTGAGAATGTTGTACTAGTACTACACACTATTTTAATTATCGTGATTTTAATTATGGTAATCAATACAATGCATATTGCTTGTGCCAAAGAGGATTGTCATTTGTGTATACCTAAGGCAGTATTATTACTTAAAAAATGGTGCCTATGGACATTGTTTCAAATGGCTTAAACTCAACATCAGAAATAAGACAAAAGTAAAAGGGGACTGAATTGCTTCCAAATGGCTGCCTTTTTAAACAGGTATCCGTTTAGGTGTATTATAGTACATGCATATATGTGTATTTACCTAAAATATAATATGGAATCTCTTCTGTCAAAGTCTCTTCCACCAGGTGCCAACATAAAAGCACACAACATAACCAGGAGGTGTCACAGCTTCTCTCTTGTTATGAATATCTTCATACGGACAGGTGATCAGGGATGATGCAAGAACAATATGAGAATGGATAAGCCAGCAATTGTGTCTAACAATTACAGAGGCTGCAATATACTTCATGGCAGGTCTTAAATACCAGGTAACAAGCATGAAAAACACTTTCCGGAAATGATGGCAAGTGTGGATTACACTGTGACTAACAGACATTTATCTCCTGTCTGTGATATATCTAAATGTGGTAAATATGTTGCTGGATTTATACTGACACCAGTGTATATTGCAATGTAAATATGTTACTAATAATATTGGAAATTTACTACATTTGTGATTTTGCCAATCTGAAATCAGATTTGTCTAGTGAATGTTAACATCTGATAAACCGCTTTAGATGTTTGCCTTTGATATTTATTTTTTTCCAAAATCATACTTGATTAGACCTACCAAAATACTTACATCTGACAAAAGAGGAAGCTTATGTATGCAAAGCCAAATCATTAACTTTTTTATTAACTAAATACTGTATGTTATTTTTTTACATACCCTATGCATTTACCAGTATCTGCTTCCTCTTGTAAATAGGTGACAACAATAACCATATGCTTCCGATGCTGTAGTAGTGTTGTCACCTGCTATGCACACTCCAAAAGTAGAACCACAGGACAATGCACAGTGTACCTGCAAAATCCTATTGTCAGCCTGGCCGAAACATATTGGCAGTGGCCAGACCTTCAGCTTTGATTCTATACATAATCTTTGTACACACCACCCATGATAAAGGTACTGCTGTCATTTGACTGCAGAATATAGCTTTGCTTCGGCTTTAAAAAAAGAAAGCAGCAGCAGCATACGGTATTTATTGTTTTGAAGCCCTGGCACTCTAGCCCAGTTTTGTTCTTGCAATAAATATATAAGCTATAACTACAAAAGAGGCTGAACTGCACAATCTTCAATAAACAATTAAATGTTCTTTCAGAAGATCTGGATAATTGGGAACCAGAACAATTAAAGTGTAACTCCTAAAATGGATTTTTTAACATTGGATGAATAACTGGGAAACTTTCTAATATGTATTTTATTTTGTGTCACAAAAGAAATGCCAACAGCAATAAATGGTTGTTATGTGCTTAATATCCTGTTCACGTAACCATATAGGTATGGATGGGAACATTTCTACAGTGGGGTCACAGACGGCAAAAGAAGATCACAGGAGTTCTACCTTCTCTCCACTCTATCCACAACAAAATTAAATAGAGAAATAAAGATTTGTGGAAAATAATTGGTGTTGGGTACATTTGAATGAATTGTATTATCCAAGTCAGCCAATTCAATATATCATGAAACCGTTATTTGAGCCACATTCCCACATGAGAATTATTGTGCTAAGGGGACACAGTTTCATGAATCCATACAAACCATTCCTGGTACATGTGGGGATTATTTGGCGTGAAGGGGCCCTCTGTCATTATGCACTGTATATGTCAAGCATTATTTTCACTTTGTTGAACTGTTCACCATGGTCTGCGATTGGGAGGAGGCAGGCACATTACATCAGGTGCAGTGCGCACCACTTTAATTGATACATTTTGATCCCAGGAGTTTGTGTAATGTGAGAAATAACTCCCTCTCTCTCTGTTCCGCCATTGGCATCGCTACATCTGTCAGGGGAGGGGCTCTGAATAACAAGAGCCACCAGGGATACACAGAGAACCAACTATTATATTAAGTGATATCCTCTGATATAATGCAGGAAATATGAACGAGCAGGAACAAAAATAGTTCTAGGTTTCCTTTATTTTAATAACCACATAACTCTGATTCAGCATGGTCATAAATTCTGCAGTGATGTCCCAGCTGGGACTAAACTATAAAAACAAGATTTAAGCTAACTATAATCAGAAATGCCAGCTGGCTGGTTGCTATGAGTTACTGCATTTGCTATCAGTCATTGCTAAATAACTACCAATGAAGTGGCAAAGAAATATTTTCTAATGTATATGATCCTTTAACTTCCCCCATAACCAGATACGTAGCAGCATCCGTGACTTTGAACACCATGACACCATCGGCCATAGACTAGGCCAGGACATGATGCTGATTAGATAACCCAGTTCTTGAATTATTTGACTTGGTATAATTATTATATCTAGAGTTTTTTTTAATATTTTGTAAGTAAGGAAAGGTTAGAACTACTGTCGGGTTTTTATTTCTGTATGTGCCCCCTATGGGAACATTCACGCTCTGCTTGTTTTGTGACTATTGTAGAGGGAATATTTAAAACCTGAAGTTGTTACCATAAGTATAGAGGGGGAAATCTTTCAAATTGGCCCAGTGACAACTGCCTAAGAGAGGATTTCCCTACTTTTTTAAATATGTCCTCTCTCTTTCTGCTGTGTCTAGTAAAGACGAATTTCTTTAAACTGGAACACAGACAAAAAAAACATAAACCCTTTGTAGGTTTTTATCCATTCCTACTCTATCCAGTGGACGATTTTTGGGCAAGCTAGAGACTGGCAGAACTTTTTTGGCTTTAGAAAGGTCCTCCAATCTTTAACATTTACAGTGTGTGAACTTTTTTTATTAATAAATATAAATTAAATTCCGATTTACCAACTATTCAGCTATATTTATAAATGTGCCAGGTCACTCTATTTTCAAGGGTTATGCATTGGTGATCCTTTTATCTCACCATAAGTCAACAGATTGTGTATAGTCTTCAATGATATATACCACATGGTTTCCTCAATGTGATCTAGGCTTCCTATACAGTGTTTTTTACTTTAGGACACAAAAGTGGTACTAGTTGTACTCAAAATACTATTCTGTTTTGATAATGTTCACATACATCTTAATCCATATTCTAAAGGTCACTTAGAATGCAACTTTAATCAATTTACTTAAGTCATATTTATATAACAATATATCATTTTTTTCAACTACAGGTTTATAGGAAATATTTTTATTTTAAGTTCTGATCTGACATTGATAAAAAGGATCATAGCAAAAACGAGAAATCAGCTTGGAAGATAAGTTTGAGAATTCTTCTCATTTTATGAAGAACCCCATCATTCAGGGACCTGGATAAGTCTGGGCTGAAATAGGTACATAAGTCAAGCCAGATAGAGAACATTGTATAAGCTTTGTATATGTTTGGGAGACTTTGTGCTTCCTTTATAAAGTGTTTAATTGGTTTATGGGTCTGGAAGCAATTATCAGGAGCAAAGAAAGCCCTTTTAAGCACTGGAACAGACTAAGGAAACTTTGATAAGTCTGAATCATGGCACAGTATGAAAAAGCTTATCTGTCTGTGCACATACAGTACATCTAGTGAATGCACATGGATCATTTTATGTATGGTATACACAGATTATGGAACACATCTTAGGGTAAAAGTTAATGTTAGATAAAATATTCATTCAACAAAATTATATTAAAATCATATATTTAACAATAAAGAAGTGTGCATATAGTGTGTATACAGATAACAGGAAATCTAAGAACAAAGAAAGTGTCATTTATCCTTCCTGACAACTCTCTACATTATATATAATTTATTGAATATATTTTTAACAGAAAGAAGTTAGGTTTGGCATTTTGTAGTGCCAACAGAGCTAAGGTTTAAGAGGAAGCTGCAGTGCAAGAATCCAATCCATTTTTTGTCCTGGCAAGAAGAATGCTGATGGCAGGGGAAAGCAGAGAGAAGAACTTACTGTACTATTTCTCTTTTCAATGTCCAGAGATAGACTGGGATTTCAATCCAGGATGACCTGGACTCAAAGAAAGTGGGTTAAATGATGGTGGACAGTCTACGGAGGACAATTAGCAATGAAAATGTTTTTAGAGTTATTTTTATTTACTAAAGAAAATATGGGTCACCTTATATATTAAACTGAACATTTGTAATTCCTTTAGTAAAACCCTGATTAAAGCCAATGGCCAACAAGTGGTTAGGTCTCATGCCCACTTGAGAGCCTTAAATGGGCCAATTTGTGTGTCGCACATAACACTCCCTTCCCTCCTTTCATCTTTTTTTTGCCTTTTTGGTCACACCTTAACTTTAGCTCTGTTTTTATCAAATAATACTGAAACAGCTGCAGAAAGATCTTTAGAAATAACATAAATAAACCTGCCAATATAATGTTGTAGAAACAATGGCCAAACAGACGATTCCCTGGCTTTGTACTGTAAGTATTTGAATGCAGTCACTACAACACGACCAAGGCACAGGGAACCCATAAACATTTGTGGTTCATACTTCCTGAGCCAAGAACAATTTTCAAATTACTTTTGGCCCAAACAGCCAAATCCAGACCTGCCTATTTCCTGACATCAATTTGGAACTAACATTTACAATATTTGGGTTGCACTTGTTATATAGGACCTTTTGAGTTCAAGATTTTTAGCTCATGTAAGCCATTGTGGATTCTTATATCAGCATTGCTGGCATTCACAAAAAATTGTGATTGTGCAGGAGGTGCGATGGCTGCATTGCTGATAAGAAAGGGTTAACAGGCCGAGTGAACCAGCCATTTTGCTAGCATCCCCTAATCAGCTTTCTGGAAGTCCTTAGTTGTGACATTGTTAGTGGTTTATGAGGCAGTAAATGTAGAGGAACAGAAAGGAGGATTTGGGGATATGAGACTGGTCTCCCATAATTAGTTTTAATAGAACAATCCGGGACCCTGTGAGAGGCCGGAGGTTTGATCATAGGGTTTGGCAGGAAATTGAAGCAGACAGTACAGATTGGAAAAGTATTCTCTAAAATCCTGTGCCTGTAAGAATGCCGTGCTGGTGGTAGAGGGGGAAGCTGCATGGTTGTGGCTCACCAATGTTATTTTCTACATGACATTTGCTTGTATCAGTGTAAAATAGGAATGTAATTCTGTTTTTTTTAAATGCAGTTCATTGGCTAGTGCGGGTGACATCAGTATGTTATGACCTATGACAAGGACTCCATGTTGAATCATATGCGTATGACTAGATGTGTGATGACATTTGGATGAAAGTTTAAGTGTACGTCTGGCAGCACTGATATTGGTCAAGATCACAGCCTTGGTGCAAAGCATACATTCCTTTATGTCAAGGCAGGCTATAGAAGTACCCATTGTGTTCACAGAAAATGCTCAATTATTGGGGTAAATCTATACCCAGTTGACTTTTACTGTCTATAGCACCTTTACTTAAGCAGTGTTCTGTGGATTCAGCCATAGCTTGCTAAGGTTTCCTTCATAAGTAAGCACTGACATATTGATATCCATTTTACATTAATGACCAACCTAAAGGGTTAATTGTCCACATGACAGCATTAAGGGACATTTACTGATCACATGATTATACCATTTTAAGCAGAATTCCTCAAGGCATAAACATTTATTTTAAAAGTTCCTCCAGGGATAAAAAAAAAAAAAGTTTGGAAAAGCTGATCGATAGTTACTCATGAATGCAGCATTCCTAGTAAATCATATAAAGACCAGGCAGGCACTCTCTTTTAATTTGTTTATATTTATTCTTTTGTGTCTGTATATATGACATCCAAATCTAATGATAAAGCCCTGCATATAATATCCTCCTGGATATGAAGGCATTCTCTTGGAAACAGATAGCTTTGATTTACTGTGACAAAAAATGATGTAGCAAACATATTGTTACCCACATGATGAGTATGATGCAAGTTCTCATGACTTATACATAAAAAAGAAATTAAAGGGACACTGACCCCAAACAAATAGTAATAAGCCTAGTAGCAGAATACTAATTACACAAAAAACTTTTGCTAAATATGTATTTTCCAATGTTGAAGTTACAGTTTAATAATAACTTCTTTATGGGCACTGTCATATTTAATAAATCCCTGGAGTGTGCATTGATAAAGCACTATTACTTCAAATTTTGTGTAGCACCAAAAGGCCAAAATAAAAAGTCCTAGAACTGATGACTTTGCAAATGTGAATATAAAAAGTAAAAACAAGCTCCATATTCTGCATTATTCCATTCACCCACAGGGAGATATTCTATGGCTTATTACTGCTCAATTTTGGCAATTCTGCCCCATACACATACAGAAAACACAAACTTTGTGAATGCTTAAATATTCAAACTATTTCTTTTTAGCAAGGACAGATAAAAAAGTATGTCTGTAATACTTTCAGAAAAATATTATTGCTTTTAGTTCTGGATTTTATTATATGTACATATAAGAGGGATCAGTTTTACTATGTATATTTTGTAATGATACATATGCATGGATCAACCATATTACATATGCAAGCACTGATTTACCAAATATATTTTATTAGAATATTGTAATCTAGAAGCTTTTAGCCTTTGTCTGTGCCCCTACTGCAGATCTCTCTAACAGAGCCCCAGAGAGTAGTAAAAACCCAACAGAGGATCTCATCCTTCCCCTTCTCTATCCAAAACTAACAAAATAACTTACTTGTACATGAACTTTAATGTAATATAAATAAATAAAAAGCCATATTTAAAAGAATATTATAAATATGTACCTATAGTCTAGGCTTTTACATTAGGAAGCCAAAAAATCATCTAAACCTAAAAAACTAAATATTATGATCAACCTATTTGTACCTATGGGAATATTTCTTTAATGCTTGCACATGCACTATTTTACAAGCTTAACAATAAAATGTTTTCTCCATGCCATTGGCTTCATTATTGTTGCACTGTAATAAATAAAATTGCTGTGGGTGCAGCTATGATGAATAGCTCTCTGTGGTGTCCGAGCCATGTTGAGAACTTAGTCTCCATGAAGCTTTACTCTCAGCTGAAAGTTTTTTGCCATTTCTCATCAAATGGCAAAATGTACATTGTAAAACTGAATGATCTGCTCAGCAACACATTTCTTTAAATGAGCCAGTAAACCTGGAACACAAATGAATGTAAAATCATTGTAACATTTTACCATATAACATAACATTATATGTTACATGTCCCATGTGTGTACAAGGCTTGGCATGATTGGTGCTGTAATGAATCTGGCTATAAAGCTAAGTGCGGCTAACTGTTCTTCGCTATCAGTCTTTTAAGACTAAAACAAGCTTAGAGGGTGCCTAAAGAATCCCACAATGGGATGGCTGGGCAGGAAGTCTGATGTTGTGAGGAGGAAAATTAATCCCCATATAATAACATTTTTCTACGTTATCTCTGTTTTGATAAGCTTCTTTACCAAACCTGAAAAATCCAAAAGGACTGGGTCTTTAAAGCAAAGGTTCACAAGCTTGGTGTAAAACGACACCCTTTATTAAATTACCCCCAGGATAGTAGGATGAAAATGATCCTCATGTTACTATTTAAAAGTAGAAAAGATACATAATAATTTGCAGACTCCAAACAGTGTGCATTGATTTCCTCTCCCCTGACAAGGGAATGGGTACAAAAAAGTGAACTCTGTTCCTCAATAAGTTAAAGTTAAAGTTAAGTTAAAGTTGAGTAAAGCTTAAAAGTTATGTGATATATATATATATATATATATATATATATATATACATATACATATACACAGTATATATCTGACTGCAAACGCCATATAATGAACTGTTATCATTATTATTATTATTATTATTAAACAGGATTTATATAGCGCCAACATATTACGCAGCGCTGTTAGCAGTTACACATTAAACAATCCTAACAGTCAGTATATTCAATATGCTATAAGTGCATGAAATTCCTCAACACTTAGTCCTGCTAGCCAACAAAGGGGAACTAATTAAAAACAGTTTCTATCATCTTGATAAAATCAGAGGTCTCAGTTGCATACATTTACAAATATAGCTGGGACACATGCCAAGCCACCTCTGAAAATCTCCAATCAGTGAACTAACAGCAAACAGCATAACCTCCATCTTTTTTAAGGTACAGCAGTTGTAACCCAAGGCAACTGTTCTGCCTAACCCATATTGCTGAATGCATTTACCAGTTCATAAGGCTGAACTTTTTTCTTTAAAATGTTTAAAAATAAAGATTTAATTAGGTCATTTGGCTTGCTAGCAGGGCTGAATTCTAAGGAATCATGTTTTGTACACTTGTAGTATTTTTTGCCCCTCCCACATACACCTTTGGATATTTATAAAAATTGACTTGCATAAAATATTCTCTTTTTACTAATTTAAAACATAAAAAAACACATACGTATTGCCAAAACAGCTATTCAATGCCCATTTATGATAAGCTGAGCTGGTGGTATGATTTGTCATTGAATGTGTTCATTTTAAACTATGACAATAGGAAATAATTTTAAAAATGCTCAGATATTTTTTTTATTTAAGTCTTTAGTGGTTTGTAAGGCTGCCAGCATATATCTCAACAAAAAGATCCAAAATTTGGAATGCAATGTACCCAAACCTACCAGATTTTTGCTCCTGGTTGTAATCTTTTCCAAAATATGCACAGAATTCCCTTTTTTGACATTTTAAGCATCTTAGGGAAAAAATACAACCAACGATACCTACATAAAACCTCCAGAAATTGTAAATTTTTAAAAGTATAATGACAAATATTGTATTCTGGTAAATTAATATTTCTTTCAATGGTATTCAGTTTATTAATTTATAAGGTGCTTTTTATTTTTTTCTGCACATTTTTCTGCACATTTTTTTTTTAAGTGCTCACCAAAAATGAGGCGGGAGTTGGAAAAAACTATAACATTGCCTGGGGTGCTTACAAAAGTTTCTTGATTTCATTTAATCACACATGGTATTAAAAAAAACTTTCTAAAAAATAAAAAACAGTTGCTGCCATTGCTCAAATACCCCTGGCAGTGTAACAGTTTGTTTCTATGATTGTCCCTATTTCTGTACAGTTTGGTCTGCATGTAAATGTACAGAAAGAAATATAAATGAAAGTATATAAAACAGGAAGAAAAAAAAACAGCATATTATCATTATATGTATTAACAAGATTTAAATTACATTATTTTTGCTGTCTTTTATTTTCCTACACAATTGTCAGTAGTAATATGCAGAAAGGTTGTATTTCTGGCAATTATTACATTGTTTATACATGTGTCAGTTGGCCAAGCTGCAAATATAATTAGTATACTGCACATGAATTTAACAATCAGCAATAAATATATTAAACATAACCTCATCTAATCTGATTAAATGCAGCAGCCTGTGCTGGTCAAAGGGATTTTTTTTTATTATTGTATTATAATATTTTTTTTATGATTGGATATAAGAAGCTAACACAGGCCATTGTAAAATTATTTTTTTTTGTGAGTGTGTCTTCATTTGTCCTATGCAGCAATACTAGATAAAATAAAAATGTTCAGGTCAAAAAGAAAAGACCAGGGCATATAAACAATGTGCAAATATCTAGTCTTTATTTACAGCACTACAAATGGCACTCTGGGGGCATTCAGTGTTTGCTCTGCTGATTCCTACAGGAAAAGAAATGACTGATAAAACACATCTTTGATTGTAATGTCTATTATGCTTGCATGAATGGAACTGATTTTTTTGTAGGTGTGAAAGGTGTTAAATTCGCATAAAAATACCTGTGTAAATATAAATATATATTATATATATATATAAATATATATAGTTATAAATATTTTTATTGTAGGTGTCTATATATATATATATATATTTTTTTTCTATTTCTGTTTATTGTTGTTGTCAATGGGCATTAAATATTTGATTTTTTTGCTTTAAAAAATTGTTTGCTGACATTTTTTTATTCATTATTTTAATATAGTAATATTGGTAATATTATTTATATAATTTTTATTTTATTATTTAATTTGAGCTACAAAAATAATTTAAAGTATAAATGATTGAACATATTTAGCGACAAGGCAGGTTAGTATTTAAAAATATGAACAAAAGAACCATAAATTATAATTACATGGCAAGATTTCCTAAATGGTTTGTTATGTTGAAATGAATAAGGAAAATGTGAACCATCTCCCTGTCTTCTGAAATTGAGTATAACACAAGTCTGGATAAGCCCTGTGTAATCAGTGTAAACAAGTATTACAAGGGATAAAGTAAAACAAATAACAATACAATTGTGTAGCTGATTTGTGGAAAATCAGTCCAAAAGCTACAAAGAGTATTTTGTGTTTGGAGGAAACAAATGGGTTCCAGGGGTGTAATATTATAAGTCGATTTATTATAAAGCATAGGACAATTTCTTATTTTGTGTTACTATTAGTATTGCACATTTACACTAGATCCTTTTTTTTAAACTGAACATAGCAAACAGATCTAGAATGAAACATACATTTAGCCAATTGTATAATCATAATAAAAAAGCATTTGATCGGAAATTGAAATAAGGTTGTGACGAATAACGAACGTTATTTTTATTTAACCCTGCAGGATTTGCGATGCCTCGGCGGTATCAGTACAGATATCGAACGCTACAGGTAGCAGACATTGTGGATGCCTCGTATTTTATCTTAAAAATGAAAGTTATGTGCTTCATTAAATTAAATAAACATCCCTTTGCCCGAGGGGTCAACGGGAGAGTAACAGAGGAAATGCGATCAAGGTTAAATCATTTTCTGTGAAATCCCAAAGCAATTAGATAATTACAGAGAAAGCAGAGATCAGAGTAACACTTCTCTATAGGAGAACAAGTGACAGCATTCCTTGTCTCCTTCATATAAAACACCAAATGGTCCTGGATTTTTACCTGGATTGGGGACATTTCATTGCGGAATGGAGAGATGGAGAAAGAAAGAGAAGGAGGGGAATGCAGAGAGAAAGAGGGGAGAAGGAGATAGAGAATGAGAAAAGGAGAATAAAAGGAGGAGGAGGAGAGAGAGAAGGTGATACATAAAAAGAGGAAACACATTTATATTCGGATACTTTGGAATATTATAGTAAGCTTGTGTTTCTCTATATTTACAGTACAGCCTGTTATTTATAAATGAAACATCTCTGGGTAGCCTCACCAATCAAAATATATCTATCATTATATCTATCATTTATATATATATATATATATATATATATATATATATATAGTGTAAGTTTTAACTTAGTTATTTCCTAAATGTTCCACAAGTAAAGCATTGTATACAGGAGTAGATTATGCTTGTAATGTGCATTGCTCCACCTAGACTTGTACAATGAGGAGGATTTGAATGCTGGCTGTGTCTCCAGTGACAAATGATGATGATGAATAGGAGAAGCTGTAAATTCTATTATGTTGGGGGGCAGCCCGGGGCACCCAGGCCACTGAAGGTGACATTATGAAGTGACTATGGCCAGGGATTGATGCAGGGCTAGAATTGATCACACATATTTATTTGGATTTATTGTTAGCAATGTAAGTCTGGAAGGAGATGATAGAGAGGATCTGGCCAGGACACATTTAGGTAGAGACCTGATGAAAGAACTTGTGCTGTCTTACCTGCATGTCCTCCACGTTGTGGTGTGACAGTGCGTGTAAAGATAGGGCACTCTCTGCCAGGCTGTGCCCACCATCACCCAGTGCAGGTATCAGACGTGGTACCCCCCCATAGTCCCTCCGAGGGTCCAGGCTGAGCCCCCTGTGTGCCTGAGAGAGAAGACCAGCCTCGTCCTGCCGCCCCCTTTGTGTGTGCCATGCCGGCTGCTGGTGCTGATGGATGGGGTTGATGCCAGTGTAGGGGTCTCCCAAGTGAGGGTATCCAGGTTCTTGGCTCTGAGAGTAGGATAAAGGTGGCTGGGGGTAAGGAGGAGGAAAGTATGGGGGCTGGAAGTCCGATGCCGGGGTGTGACAGAGCGGGGGAGCAGAGGAATAAGCCCCTTGGTTGAGAGAGGAAAGTTGGGACAACCGACCACCACTGGCAGCTCCATTCAGGGCATCAGAGCGCTCCTGCAAGGCACAAAGCAACACATCCATCAGTCCTAAGTGTCTCATAAGTCTCTACTCATTCATCACAGAGCTTCACAAGTACAGTACCTAAACCCATCCATAAACCCACAGAGCTTCAAAAGAATCCCATAAGACTCTATACCCGTCTATAAACCCACAGAGCTTCACAAGTACAGTACCCAAACCCATCCATTAGCACACAGCGCTTCAAAAGAATTCTACAAGACTCCTTACCCATCCATAAACCCACAGAGCTTCACAAGCCTCTCCTAGTTTCTAAACCCATCAATGAGCTCATAAAAATCTCATGTACTTTCCATACCCATCCATGAACCCACAAATTATCACAAGTGTCTCCTGCAGTGTATACACCCATCCATGAGCCCAGTGAGCTTCACAAGTATCCTATACATTATCCTATACAAAACTTCATAGATATTATCTTATACAA
Organism: Pyxicephalus adspersus; assembly: GCF_032062135.1. NCBI lineage: Eukaryota > Metazoa > Chordata > Amphibia > Anura > Pyxicephalidae > Pyxicephalus > Pyxicephalus adspersus. The sequence goes on along the minus strand of NC_092858.1, from coordinate 99,523,134 downwards.
AACTAGAACTTTATAACAGCATCTATACACATCCATGAACTTACAGAACATAATTAGTATGATATCTAAACTAATCCAGAGAGCTTCACAAAGATCTCATACTGCCCCTATAGACTCCCATCTACCTACAGACCCGAAAAGTAACTTCATGCAGTGCCCATGCACATATCAGCTCACAGATCTCCATCAGAATCTCATTCACAGAAGTGAACAAGTATCTCAGTGGCCATACACATCCTGATATCTATGCCATGGCCCCATGTTCCTCACACCCATGGGCTAAGCCCTACACATCCCATGTCACTACCAGGATTGTCAACCTTATTCCTCCTTCTCTACAAGGACTCCTTCCCTAGATCAGACCCCTCTCCCTTCACACCCCCAATTCTCTACAGATAAATAATCACACCACAAAGCACAGAGGAGCCATCTGCCCAGGTTGGTACTTGGTAATGGATAGGTATAAAGTTACATCTCTGATGCCAAGCTGTATATAACTTACCATGGCTGAGTATGCATGGACCAACATGAGTGCAGATTTGGGAACAAGATCTGATGGGAAAGCAGAAGATAGAAGAGCAGTGAGTGTAAATCAGAGTGACTCCGGATTCCTCCAATTCACACACTGCCTGTCATATCCAAAGAAGAAGCCCAGGCTGTAATAGTCAGGCTGCTGTGTCCTCTGCTAGCTCAGCCCCCTCCTCTCTCTCTTTCTCATTCTGAGCCTAAGGCATCTCCATGCACTCTACATATAGGCACGGGAGCGCGCCGGGGGGTCAGGAGCGCGCATTAAAGAGACAGCTCGCCTGCTCCCCACTGATCCCTCCTGCTGATTGCAAATGTGGAAACAGACAACGGATCTTTATTTATTTACACACGAATAGTGCTTGTGGCATAAGTTATGGTGGTGAGTGTGGATCCCATCTGCAGGATGATAATATTGACAGTTGCTGCACAAGAACCACTTACATAGTGTGTGCCCCCTAAATATTAGGACATGATGCACTATTTTAGAGAAAAACTTTGCATTTTTTCTGATTTTTTTACAATTTAGTAGATATAAGCAATGACGTGGTTGGGCTTGCAGGAGATTACTTTTGGGCAATGTAAGTGCTAACAATAAGATCACAGAGCAGGGTGCAGAAGAGAAGTGGATGGGCAGATGACATTGCTTCCAGCAGGGGCTATGCTGGTGTTCTGGGAATCATCTGCACTGAATGAGCCAGCTGGAGACTGACACAAACACAAGACATCCCAGCACATAGACAGTCTGAACAAAGACATACAACAGCCAATTGTACACAGCCACAATACACTCTTACCTACTTCCCAGTCTGCTGCAAGATCTGCAAACTGCTCATCCCAACAGGCAGTAGCATATTTCAAAAGGGGACTGGAGGAAATTGCTTCTATTTGGGTAGACCCGAACTCTGTATTTAGGAAATACCTGCACACATTTTTTGCTGTATTTATTGGTTTAAAATGGGATCTACAAAAACTTATCTATAATATATAGTACTTTTATGTCTTCTTTATGTGTGAAAGATGAATGTGAGAAATTTAAACATACATCACACTAGCAGCACATAAACCATCACAATGATTGGAGATGTGACACTTCTAAAGTCTAGTATTATGTGTAAAGCATAGGGACCCAGCCAAAGGCAGATCACAGCCATAGTGGAAGGAGATCAGACACAGATGTGGTGCCACAGGCTACACTAGCACCTACTACACCACTGGCATGGACACAAGAACTGACATTGAATGCCCATTATTCCAAAGAAACCAACTAAATGGTTCATACAAATTGTATATATATATTTCCAGGATTGCAGATATACATACAATAAATCAGAATAGACAAAATCATGACGCCGGAAACAATTTTTTTTAGTGATCAACAAGATCTATAGGATCATTATTAACAAGGCCATGTATTTGGGAGTTTAGTTTGTAACATTATAGGGACACATGTTATTTCTGTGTATATTATGTAACTAGCAAATACAATGTAACATAAATTCATGATTAGAAGGTGTCAAATCCACAAAAGTTGCACTCTGTTCCTCCTCCAGTGTGTGGTATTAGTCTAATTATTAATGCCTGGGGTAGAACTTGTAGTCACACAAAAGGGGGAAGGAGGGATTGGTGACTCTTCTGTGCAGTCAGTGGGAATGGATTCATACCCCTCCTATGCTGTCCTTTGAAGTTTCTGCTAGTAGATCTCATGCATTTACCACATAGTGATGGCCAGAGGGCTGACTTTTTACTTAATCACAAGTATTCTGTACAGGGTGGGGGCTCATGCTTAAAACTGGGTGGAAACAAGTTTCAATCTGGATGATAAGTTATATTTTCCAAATTGATAATCAATGGTCAACACCCTACCACTTACTGCTTCCTCTAGTTTGTCCGTTTGTCCTTCAAACCATGTAACTATCTATCCATTCTTTTAGTTTACAAGGACATTTTAATGCCTCCACATTGTTCTACCCAGGGTGACCAGGATTAGGATAAAGTTAATTAGGGTTGAACTGGATTATCCTAACAATCACCGTAAATGAGGCCGCAGAATTTTTAAATCCTAGATTCTAGATTCTGTAACTTAAGGCATGTCAAATGTAAAGATTGTTCCCTTTCCTGAGGGTAGATGAAAGTATTCTATTTTTTCGAGATGATATTGACCATTGTGCTGAAAGATCTCAAGTTCTAATGACAGGCAATAACTTAAGTTCAAACAAATTATTATGTCAGAGGACCAAATATATTTTTATTATTTTCTATATTAAGACCTCTGACTGTGAATATATTTATAAGATGCTTAAAACACATCCCTAATGCTAGCTATGGATGTTAGAAAGAACTTGTTCCTATGGTCGTTAATTAGATAATCAGATGCACACATACCTACACCTATACCTACCTGACAATGCTGGATCCAGGGTGCTCAGGATCTAAGCACCCCCCATGGGTTGAAAGTGGGGGTATGACTTTTTCTCTTCTAGGGACTAAACAGAAGATACATAATCTAAGAGTTTATGCTAAAATTTTGTACTGCCTGGTAATTTTTGTACGTATATATCCTCATAGTTACATTTTACAGAGGATTGTCTGGTTTTCCTTACAAATTATTAAAAGTAACATATGCAGCTTTAACTGCAAAGTGACTTTTTTTTTTAAAATCCCAGTCTACAGCATTCCTTTAATACATCATACATCAAAATGAACTGAGCCATGTATTTATTGGTGGGTTCCAGATTATTGGAACTCTTAATTAAATATAATAACGTTAAAATGAAATTAGTGCCTTTTAATATTAGGCTTTAAATAAATTGGCCACGCACAAGTAGTATACCCCTTAATCATTTTTTATTAGGAAGCTCTTATGTGAGTAGCATGGGGGAGGGGGTTTGTTTAAGAGGGGCAGCTGTATTTCTATGAATGTATGTTTAGATTTCTGATTTAGCATGCAGTGTAAAGCCTTGAAATGATACTTTCTATACATTTGGATTTACCTTTGTTATTTGTCTGAAGCTTTACAAAAAAAACACAAGCAGAGGGTGATAGAGATGACCTGGGGTGCGGGTGGGAATTCTGCATCTGGATATAATGACAACAGCAGGTTGAGGAAACATTATAAAAATGTAAATAAATTAAAAAACAAAAAAATATTGGGCTATATATAAGATTATAAAATATACAATAATAATCTCCTGTAGTCATGTAAAATATTTTGAAGACCATTGATTTGAAATGTAAAGCTGAATTCTAGACAAGAAGCATGTTAGATGATGGATTTGTATTTTTGTCTATCCAGTCCTGAGGTTATGAGCCTGAAGATAAGTAATGCTTACAGGTCTTGTCCCTTCCCCAACCTCTGATTGCACAGCGAAAGGAGAAACAGTTCATGTCATCTTACATTACTTGTTAGCAACTGAACACAACTGATTGGAACCTTTTGCTGATTCTCTCTCTTACATTCTAAGCTCTGCTGTACAGGGGACTGCAAAAGACTAAAAATAATAGTATTTTGATGTATTAATGAAAACCTAGGTGAATTGCTTTATCTTTATCAGGCTGAAGATTAGTTTCAAAATAAACCTTTGATTTGTTCATGCAATGGAGCCTAGACAATACATTGTATTTCCAGGTATGGGAAGCATGTCTAAAGCTGTCACATAGGGGAAAGGAGGTTTATCAGACCTGTATGAGCTCTGACCAGAGTCACTTACAAAGGATGACTTTTTTTTATATCCAGCAGATGAAAAGAAAAAAAAAAGAATGTGCAGCTGGGGATGTCTGCATTGGAGAGTTACTTTACCCTTCATGAATAATGCCAAGGCAATCTATTGTACACTAAGGTTAACAGTGCACAGCAGTAACCCTTAAGGATTTTTATAAAATAAATTACCCAATCTAATTTGTAAGTAAGTAACAAATTCAAAACATTAAATTAATTCTAAGTTGCCCCACAGAGACACATTTGTAGTATTCCCACCTCTTTAGAATCTCATCTTTCTAGGATAATATCTAAAAGAAATGAAAACATTATCAGAAACCCACACACAAATAAGTAGAAATGAATCTGTGTCACAAAAACATTCTCACAGGCTGAAACAAAATAGTTGTTGTGAATGTTGAAAAATACTTCATAAGTCAGGACAAGACTATACAAGACCATGGAAGGATGCCCTGCATATCACACCTGGGGGAATAAGACGGTATTCTAGAACTGATACCCATTGTTCTGAGAATCAGCTCACCTGTCCAATAAAATGATGGAAACATAGCATTGTTTTATATGCAAAGATGTTTATACAGAGAGATAGAATAGTTCACTGTAAACGTATTCATTTATTGTGGAATTCTACGCCAGCAGTGGATTGCAAAGGGCTTGTCATTTTGTCCAGTCAGTCACAAGAGCTACCCAGCTCTGCAGACAGCTCAGTCGATGTTGGTGACCTACTAAAGTTAAGGAAAAAAAAATTAAATCAATGAGGAGGTTTAATCAATGAAAGAGCAGCAACTGGCTACTTAGGCCCTCTCTTTCATTATATATATATATATATATATATCTGCATGGAGTTCATCTTTAATAAAGGGTTTTAGGGTTACACTAAACATGTGTCTTGAATACTCAATTAATTTCAGTAGTTGCAAAAAACAAAAGCTAAAGATGCTGATGTGTGGGTTAACAATGAAGTTCCCCCAGGGACATAGCATGAGCAAGGGACATAGCATTTTATTTCTTCTTTTGTTTGTTGAGAAACTATACTCAATAAATTGTAGTTGTGTTTACTGTAAATATCCAGATGTAATAAACAGTCATTTTGCTTTTCACATGATTGGACAATAGAATTGGATCCTTATTAATTTATTGAGTGGAGTGGAGTGGAGTTTAGTAAAAATGTCAGCTATTTTTCCATAGTAGAGCTGCCCCAACTCTCTGGAATGGTCTTCCTCATCCTATTCAGCTTGCTCCTACTTTCTGCTCATTTAAAAGAGCACTCCAAACCTGTCTTTTTATGAAACCCTCACTACTTGCCACCGCTACATATCTCCCCTTCTATTGTGTGTTACTTCCCCCACCTCTTAGATTGTAAGCTCTTTGGGGCAGGGTCCTTTCCTCCTCTAGCATCATATTAACATTAATAAATTTTAAATCTACTGAAGACTGGAATGGCTTGTAACCTTGTCCAGTCATTTCTAGAATTGAGGATTTAATATGCGTATGTGCACACCTGTCTTGAATTTGTTTACAACCATTCACAATCTCTAGACCTGACTTGGTACATGCATTTACTAATAATGTGTGTGTCATTGAAGGAGAGAAAGACCGTGTGTGCTCCCTGTAAGTGCACAAAACATCCTGATCTCAACCAAGGGAAGTAAATATAGACCCAATAGTTTGGGTATTAATAAAAAAATGGGTTGATGGTTCGGGTGAAGTTTAAAGAGGCCCATGCCATTCCTCTGGATATCTCATAGAGACCAATGTAAATTCTACATGTAACAGTATTCATACAATACCACATTCATCATTTTGAGTTTTGAGTTTAGGTATGAGGCTTAGAGCCGGGGCTGAGTTACATTTTAAAACAAGTTTACTTGGTAAGGGGTATTTTTTTATATTTGAGGATATTAGAGTTAGTTTTAAGACTTAGGTTAGGTAATATTTTTAAAGCTATGCTTGGAGTAAAGTTTTAGTGGTTGACGAGGATAGGGAGGCTAAAAAGTTATTTTCATAGTTAAAACTGAACTTCAGACAAACAGCTAACTATGTAGCTGATGTAAGTCAATAGAAGCTGATTAAGTGCTAAAGGTTTTTTTTTTTTCCCTCACAAACCAGTCCTGAGATTTTCAAAGCTCTGGAGGTCCACATAGCCAGGCTGGCTACCTGAATTTTCTATAGAAGGTAATCAGCATTGCTAGCATTACACCCCGGGTCTGTGAATGGACATAGAGGGAGCAACAGCAGACTGGTGGGAGACTTGAGAAGATACACTATCATGGGAGAACCTGGGTGATCCAGAATATCTGAAATTGCTTTTTAAAAATCATTTGCTATTAGTTGTCAAATATTTTCAATCCTGGACCAAATCCATTCCAGGTTTGTGGATTCGGGTCTTGAAGAGCTTTAATATATCATACCCATGGTTTCCTTATACCAATATTATACTTTTACAGGCCACTGAAGAGTTTCCAGCATTCTAAAATGTGCAATCAATAAAATGATATTTTGGGATTTTGATTGTTACATATTTATTTTAATATTATACATAAATGTATCAGGTATTAGAATTGTTATGCAGGCCTATGCAAAAATAAATGTGAGAGGCCATGTGTACTCCCTGTAAATGCAAAAAACAGCCGGAGCTCATCAAATTATCGGGCACAAACTTTCAGTGCCTTATTTTCAGAACAGAACTGACATGAAGTGAGGTAAGTAATGTGGACATATTTATAAGCCTAAACATGGAAATAATTAGGTACAATAATTTGCAAGAAATGTAATTAAAACAATCCTAAAATTAAATAAAAGAAAATACTGGTTTATAAGCACAAAACTGTCATAGACGAGTGGCAGAACGTTAGCAAATAAACATATATGTTTTTTTCAGGATTGTATTCAGTATCAAATGCTTATTGATGGACCTTTAGGTTTCAGTGAATCAGGCCCCCAATCTCCATTTATTTTCCAGCTTTAACATTGTTATTTTTAATGCATACAATTTGATCTCACAAGGACCTCAAGGACTAAGTACAGAATAACAGCAATACTAGGCATCATGAAAATAATGCAGCTTACAGTGTAAACATGTTCACATGTGTGTCTATGCAGAAATATGCCTTCATTTGTTTTTATTGCACTTATTTTCATGCCTTTCATGTGACCGAGCCAGCACATGCATCAGAACAAGCTTTTCCTAATGTTTATTAATATATTCTATTTGTATGTAGTAAGCCTGGGAAAGAATTACAATGAAGACTCTACAAGCATTAGAGATAGCAATGTGGCATTAGTGTATCTGCAATAGTAAAAATTTATCATAATGTTTTTGTATGTGATGAACATACAGGATTTTCATGTACAGTGACAACATAGAAACCTATGTTATAACCTGAAATCATGTTCCTTGTTAAATCTGTATTTATTTCCTTCTACTAGTCCTTTTTACAGAGCTGAGACACACTTGGCTTTCAAGACTAATTCACTGTGATGTGTGATAGGCATTAACAAACACAGCCCACATTACATTTAATTTCATCCCAGCAATTTCCCCTGCAGCTAGATTTGGCTTCATTTTCATTTTGCTACAAATTCCCACAACTCTGCTTCCTTTGATTTCCAGGTTTAATTAACAATGCTCATTAAAATTAATTTTATTCCTGTCTTTTAATATCGCTGTAGCACCTGTCTATGGAAGGAGGGATGTGTAGTTGTCTCGCTGTTAGCGGGAGATTCTGAGAGTTGGGCACTCCACTTGGGCTTGTTAGTCCATTAGGCAGGGCTGTCAATACACAGAGTTCTCTTTACAATGGTAACTTGTGTATTTCATAGCAATCAGTTTCATGTGAACACTCATTGCTTTTGATATGCTGAGTTGCAGTTATTTTCCACTTAAATTTAAAAGCACTAAGTGAGTAAGTTCTTTTACCATGGTTGACTGTGATCTCCAGCTGTGCAAAATCTGCAGTAATATTTGTGTAATCTCACATTAAATACCAATTTCCACATTGACTGGAACTAAATTGTGTATGAAGAAACATGTTCTGATCCTTCCTTTCCAGATATGGATTGACTACAAGCTTGCCCTGAGCGAGTTTATTGGGGATTTACCAAAGAAGAAAATCTGTCTGATGGGAATAGGTAGGAAGCCATTGTTAATCTCCTTTACAAAATACTTGTTGGCTGGCTGTGTCTGCTTCTCAATTTGACTTTTAGTAAACATGTGGTATGAAAGGTCAGCACCTTTGACATGAAACACCTGACCTGCATACTTTGCGACTTTACAGACTGGTCATTGGCATGACAGGCAGCCAGCAAAAAAAGTTTTAAAAAGGTGAGGACAGCGTATTTTTTCTAGAATGATGACTTTAATAATATACAGCAGTTCATAAGTACTTGATGATCTAAGCATTAGTGTAGAATTGGAATAAAGGCCTTTCTTCATCCTCAAAAGATGCGTGAAAGTAATTCCTTAGTAAAAGTCTACCCACATAGTAGGCTGCAATCAATAAATTACATTTGAGAAGCTATGTTCTATATAAGCTGAACTTAGACTCTATCTACTAGAGTTCACTTGCCATGTACTTTATATATTTATATATATATATATATATATATATATTTGACCATGGAATCAAACCCTCACACTTGGCAGCATTTCATGGAATGAGTGCATTTCTGCAACAACATACACAGTGTTAACTCTGACCAAGTACTAAAGTTGTCCCATGGCAGCCTCTAATGCCAGATGAGAGCTTCTTCTGTGCCGGATAACAGCTGTCCTGACAGGTTCTCTTAAAAAGGTGTGGGTAGGAGAATGACTGAAGGCTGCCCTAAGAACTTTGTTGCACTCTTACCATGTTCTTACGGTTCTGTGGTACAAATTGTACACTCAGTTGTTAAAAAAATGTTTGAATATCCCAGTCTGTACTTTCTAGCATTCACAGGTACAGCCTCCGAATTCTTTACTGTAGTCACCCAACAGACTTTATGTTCTTTTTTTCTGAAATGTTGTCCCCTCTAGTTTACAGAAATATTTAAAAAAATGTTTAAAGGCCAACTTGCAATGCTTATTTTAGTCATTCTCAAGTCTGAGAACCTGAGCCAAAAATATAAAAACTCATCGGGCAATTTTGTAAACAGGGTATACAAAAAAGAGCTTAAAAAATAGCGCATTGCATTGGACACTGTGCCTTGTGATGCACTTTGGTAAGTTGGAGAACACTAGAATTGTGGCGGTGCATGAGGATGCTATTTAAAATGAATAAAACTGCAGCATGTCAATGCACAGAACATGCAACACTGCATTATTTTAATCCGGGTGGTATGAATGGTCTTCTTTATATTTGTTAGCAGATAAAACCAATCACAGGTACAGTTGTGACAACCGGCTTTGGGCATTGTGACATCCGTAGGAGATGCTTTAGGATCATTAGGAATTAATTTATGGGTTTATTTGACGTGCCGCTGACCTCCTACTTATCTGTATAAAACACGTTTTGCATAAACATAGACTTGTTAAGCAATGCAAAACCAATTTAAATCAAAGAAAAGCCTCCCGATACAGGTTTAACCCTTAAAGATTATTGAATTGAGCTGCATGTGTGCAGCCTACCAGTTTAAATATTTTTGAAAAATGATTTGAGTTGCTGATTCTCATGTTGCATGATTGCTGGCTAAGAATTTAATGCATTTACACAATATCCATGCGTAAGGTACTAACAACTATAATCAGAGCAGTCCAACAGATTCACATCAAGAGTGAAGCCTTTTCAAATGCAGGGGTTACTAATGCACTATTTTCCCAGTAAGTTTACCACAACTCATAGTAAAAAGTTTCCATGTGATGTGTGCTCTGCAATGGTGATTGCATTGGGAATACCATTGATGAAAAAAAGACAATGAAAATTCACATGCTTCAACTATGCCTTCCTATAATAAATAGGTGTGAACAGATCCCCAAAAAAAAGGAATAAAAAAGGAAAAATTACTGTGCTACTATGACAGGAATGGCATCCTATATACTTGATGGATATCATCAAATATAATAATATATATGCATTATGGAAAATATACTTACATGTATTTGATGACGTGTGAAAAAAAACAATAAAGTAAATAAAATACTTTATTATTCACATTTATTGAGGTTATGTAAGGTTATATCTTCACAACTGCTTGGCCTTAAAAAATGTGGTGCAAGAGCTCCCCTGTGTGGCGAAAAAGAAACATAGCAGTGATCATTATGGGGTGTTCATACAGGAAAAGTGTACCTAAAGCGGAGCTGTTACCCAAAGAAACAAGGAAGACACTAAATAATGAACTAGGAAGTTGAATGAACCATTTTTATTTTAGAATTCTTAATAGATCTGACTCCACAGCAATTTAAGTAATTGATCCAAAAGAGATATCTACTGTGTTGGTGTAACTGACAGATACATAATAATTTGTGTGCAAGTTAATTAGCTTTCCAATATGTTTTCCAATTGTGGCAGGAAACTAGAACAACTGCGGGAAAGCCACACAAATATATTGAAAACATACAAAGCTCATGCTCTAAACATGCACCCTCCATATGGCAGCCATTGTTTTATGATGTTCACAAGAGATCACAGGCTGGAAATACAGAGGGAAGAAGAGCGTGCAGAGGAGATGTGTAAAATCTTTGTATCAAACATTTATTTAGAATAAATTGCTTTTTTACCAAGTGATGGTTTAATAACAGATTGCCACTTTTAAACATAAAGACTTTTTTAAAGTGACGATCAGTGATCCAAGTGATTCAAGGGTAGAGGTCAATTCTCCACCAGGGAAGTCACTAACCCCGTTGTGCCAAATCTACCCAATTTCGGTCAAGCTAAAAATAGGGCATTAAAGTCACAAACTGTAGCCCCAGGTATATTGAAATGATGTAAAATTACTCACAAAATCTCCACTGGTAGGTTGCTATGAAAGTAAAAGCACCTAACATAAGGAAAGGTACAGGTAGCAGGGATGGTTTGTTCATGTGACAATGTCTGCTCATCTATGGCTCTATTTACCCTTCCTCACTATATCCAGAAAATTAAAGAACGCTTTTGGCTGGAGTTAAACATTTGTAGAAATCTCTACAAATTGGAAAATCATGTTTTGGTAGAAAGAAGAAGACAAGTTATTCTGGTAAAGATGTGAAAAGAAGCCTAAAGCACCACTTACTAATTTCCTTTGTGTGCACTGTGTGACTTGATGGCACCACAGGCAATATTTTTACGAATACAGAATTGCTGACAGTATATTCGCTGTGTGGGTTAAACACACTTTGTACCATGTTATATTTGGTCAGTGACTGCAGTATTAGTTTTGATCACAGGCCATCTAGAATACCATGTTTGCCTGCACCAGGGTCCAAGCTGTATACAAAAAGCTCCAGCGCAGGTGACAGTATTTTTGTCAAAAGCCATACAGTTTGTGAGAACTCATTAGTTAGGTTCATGCTGTTATCAGATGTCATAAATACAAAAACAGCACTGGAGCCAGCAGCTGACATTTATAAGATTTAATGGCAAGTCGGTGCATAAGCCATGTATGGATCCTATACAACCTAGCAATGCGTGTGCAACTCACCCACTCAGTCCCTCTAACACATAGCTAGGCCCTGGCTGAGAAGGATGCAAAATTTGGGTCTAAGCTGTGCTTTTGTGCATTGTTAAAGTGTTATAAGGTTGGGAAGCAAAGCACTGGCTACATTTTACCATATATTTGATGATCTAATGAACCAGACATTTTTAGATTGATTAGTAGCCTCTGTACAACTATTGGCCTGGGTGTCACGTGGTTTCAAACTCAATACCACCTAAATAAAAAAAGCAAAAAAAATGACACTGTTTGCTTTAAATAAAGGGTTTTAAGATAAATACAGTTTTGCTTTATAAGTGGAAACCACACTGCCATGTCAAGTTCCATTCGTGATGTGTGCCCCTTTGATCTGTGACAGCTCCTTTTTAAGACATATAAGGCAATTAGCTAATTCAATTTTTACATTTTAAATTTCATAAAGGGAACAAAGACTAAAAAAGGCATCAGTAACTTCTACTGAAGGAAAAAGGCAAGTAAAATCAATAGTTTAATATTAAATTTCAAGCCATTTTTGTTGGGGATCCCCCAAAAAAGCATTATATAATTCCACAAATGTAATGCTCGAGAAATAGAACAAGTAATAGCTTACTTGGGGGGGTCCGTCATCCTTTTTAATAAATACATTAACATTAAATAGATCACCCTAGTTTACATAAAAAAAAAAAAAAGCTTGAACCTAGTTAGGAAGTCTTACCAGATGATAATTTTCATTTTTAATGTTTAATTTTTTTTTAAATCTAGCATTTCATTGGATTATAAATTATGTAAATATAGATACAAAACTGGCCACATTACCAAGTTCTATAAAAGCAACTTCTTTGGCCATTGACTTGCAAATTGCAAGTGTCTATGTAGCAGATCTGCAGTTTCAAACCATACATTTCTTGGCCAGTACAGAATTGAGTTGTTACAAATGTGCAGCATGGTGGTTACTGGCTTATCTTAAGCACCCACCCTGGAAGATGACTGGGAGAAATCCCAGTTAAACCTACAAGTAATAGCCCAGCAGGACACTGTTGTGCATTTTAACGAAGCCAGTAGGAGGCAAAATTCTTTATTGTATGAAAAATGTAAAAAACTGCCTGATGAAACAGCTTTCAGCAAGACAGTACATATAGATCCTCATATAAAAAAAACAAAAAAAAAAAAAAAACAAAAAAAACACAACAACTTTATTTTGCCTAACAGACCCTCCCCCCCATTCCCATTTTCCCACCAAAGGGAACAAGTTTTTTGCTTGACATAATTTTTCAGTTCAGAATAAGTGTTTCAAATTTTTACAAGTGCTGAAGCTATATGTAGAAAAATTACTGCTGCATGAAGATTTTCGTCAGTGTATCTCAGATAAGCATTGTTCCAAAGCAGCCATGCCATATACGTTGGCTTTCTCCAACCCTCCTTGTTGCTGGATGAGTTCTCTGCAAGAGACGTTGCTCCGTGCCAGCTCCATGAAAAGGGCCTGCAACACAGTCACTACTTCTAAGTCAACAGACTCCGGTGAAACCTGGCCCAAGAGAGACAGCAAACTATGCAACCAGCCAGACTCTAGTACTAGTGGGGGCAACCAGGACAACAGGGGAAGACAGGCAGAGAATGCTTGTACTCCAAGGAACCACAATTCAGACATATCCGCCCAAGCATTAGAATACTCCTCACGAAGAACAATGTGAAGTTTTCCTGTGTCAGGATCACTGGATGCAACATGAGAATGACTTAGGAACTGAATGGCAGCCTCAAAGAAATCTTTTGTTTTTTCTTCCTGCAAAACTAAGAAAATCATTTTAAGCCAAAAATTCTTTCACAGTTATACATGCGCGTACATAAATAATATTAAACAACTTCAACGTTGGACAATACACTAACAGCTTATACCCTAAACAAGAATATCCATGGAAAAAAAAATAAGTACAGCCTTTACTTTTTAACTAAACTGTTAAGGATACAATAGTAGGAAAATAATAGTAAAAATGCGGATGCTCACACAAAGTGCTCAAATTTGTGAAAAACCTCACATCAGTATGTTCACCTTTACTTTTAAAGTAATTGCTTCCTTATATCTTTGTGCAAAAACCAAACTAAAAACTTGGCAACTGACTTCTATATACGTGGACTAATACATTTTTTTTCTGGAAAGAACCTTTACAGCCCCATCTGTAGTCACCTCTTTCTATGGTAATTCTAGTCATGTAGACATAGGGGGTCCTCAATGGCTCACAGCAAATATTACATTTCATTGAAAAAGTTGTTTGCATATTATTAAGTGCATATTGCTTTAAAATGTAACAGCAATTTATTTTCCCTGTAAAAATAAAAATAATGTGTTTGCTGTATAACTTCCATGCACATAGCAAAGGCCTAATGTCATGCTAATAGACAGTTTAGGGAGGTGGGTTTGATATTTCCTATCAAACATTTGTTATGAAAATATGTACCATGGAACACAAGAAGAAACAGTTATTAGTAGATGAACATACCCGGAGTGTTGGCCAATAACCGGCTTATCATTAGCCCCAAAGTGGACATATTTGCTACCAAAGTCATGTGTCCTTCATTTGGTAAGAGAATGGGAAGAGAATCTACCAGAAGCTTCAACAGAGTCCTAAAGTAACTTTCTTGACTATTGTAAGAGAAGAAAAAGAAACCTTAAGTACAGCAATAAATATTAGCAATCTTAAAAACAAACAACAACAAAAAAAAAAAAACACACAGTTACATAGTCCAGGAATGGAATGATGGAATGCACTAGTATGGTGCATCACCACATTAACCTGAACCCAACCTCTTCTTTTTGTAAACACATTTTGACAACATACTGCATTTTAGATAAAGTGTTCATATAGGCAAAGATTGAGACATGCTCCCCAAATTTAGCCTGCATCTTTAAATGACCAGATACATTAATAGCACTTTTTATTTTTATTATACATACACACCGGTTGCCACTCCACTTCTTACATTCCTCCATTTAAATGTTTTGTTTTTTTAAAATGACTATATAAAGGCTAAAAAAGTATCCGTAAAAAAAAAAAACAATTAGGAGATTTGGAAACCTAAAAGGTGATAGATTTTAGAAGTTCATACTTAACATCTCTCCATACAACTGACCATACTGCATGCAAACATTTACCCAACAAGTGTTGCTTCAGTCACCACTAGGTTGAGGAAGACACCACAGCAGCTCTGCATACTCAGTTCTGCCTCACTTCTTGTTTCAGGCGACATATCATCCTTGGATGTAAACACCTCCCACTGATGTCTGAAGTAGTCACAGAGCAATGAAGGAACCCCTTCAGAGATTAATATCCTTCGAGGTGCTTCTTCTGCACTTAGATGGCACATGGCAGGAAGCAGGAATCTGGCAAGCAAGCCAAAAACATAATTACATCAAAACCAGTCATATGAAAATTACATACTTAATCATTTATTGTAACGCCTAAAATTGATTGCACACACACATATCTCATAGCTTATGGTCTCCTCTGGCTATGCTACCCCAAGCTGCTTTACAGTAATGCCACCTGAGGCAATTCCTTAGCATGAGCTCGACATTTACCACCTCATGGACAGTCCTCCATGTTTTTTTAATAAGTTTGAGAGAACTTGTGTAAAGTGTTCCTGTTGATTTAAAAAGCGCATGCACACACACACACACATCTCACCTTATGGCGTCTCCTGGCCATACTGCACCCCAGTTGCTGCATAGTAATGCCACTTCAGACACTTCTTTAGGCTGAGCTCTACAGGCAGCACCCAGTTGAAACAAAGTCCTCATATAATGTACCAGGAATGGAAGAAGCTGAATAACCTCTTGCTTGAGACAGTCAGTTTCCTCTGCCAGCCATACTCCAAGTAATCTTACACAAGCCAGAACAAACGGATCCTCATGTTTTTCCCAGACTACCTATAACAGACAATGCGAGGTTAACGCAAAGTAAAATGCATATTTCTTTTTATTTTGTAATATCCAGCATTACTCTGGACTTTGAATGAAGCAAAGAAGAAATAACGAAGTCTGTAAGTATTATGTATTTATATAGAGCAAACATTCTGCAGCACTCCAAGTCCTACAAAAGAAAGCTAATGAAGTCTTCACATACAAGAACTAATTTAACGTCAATATGCAACAGTTCTGTTCTTGGGTTTAGATACACGTTAAACCCAAACACAGAGTTATTTTATTTTACCTCACCCACTAGTGAAATCCATCAGTCATTTAAACAGAAAGAAGGATTTATATCATGCAAGTTACACAAAGAGGATTTTTATATATATATATATATATATATATATATATATATATATATATATATATATATATATATATATACATACACACACAGTTTATGTCACTACAAAATACCTGCTGTAAGTAGTACATCACGGCTCCACAGGCCTCCTGTATAACTTGAAGGAGATGTAACTTCTGTTTCTCTTTAAGCATGGGGGGCTCCTCTTCCTTTGCACACTCTTGAATGCCCATCTCTACCAAGGAGTAGCAAGCTGTAACAATGACGTGTCTGGAACTGAGTGGATTAGGATCCTCCAGTGCCATCCTGATCTCAACACAAGCCAAACTTATAAGTAAACACAAAAATCTCCCCCTCTCATCTCTGTTTTCAATCAAAAGCCAAGAGGAACCATAACCTTGAGAAAGGCACGCGCCAAGCTTTAATGCCGGGTCTCTTTGGGAAACAATAAGCCTATTTCTAAGGACTTTAAATAAACCTGCACAAAGATGTTTTAGGCAGTCTTTACCCCAAGAAGTCTCAGTCAAAATTGGTGTAGGGGGTAGGAACACTGGAAGAATTTCTGCTAGGTAGAATTTGTTACTGTCCTCATGCTTATTGAATTCTTCAGAGAGTTTAATCAGTAGCAGTTGTAGTTCTCTTCGACTTTTCTTCCAGGATTTCTCCGGCATAGAATTAAGCAAATTGATTAGAATTTTAAGAGCATTTTCCCATCCAGGACTGTGGTTTAAATAAGCCTGACATAAAGAAGATACTGTGCCACCAGAAACTAGGTGTGTGATGCCCCCAGCAGCAGCCATGATGCCCATGAGACATTGATAGGCATCCTCAACCATAGAAGATTCATTTTTGATTTCTTGTTGGCTTAATGCACTTATAGTTTCATTGAGAATGGGAATTTTATTTAAAACTTGAGGATGGTTGGCCAAAGAAGGGTCAGTGCAAAAACAAGCCAACAGAGTCAGACCAAGACTTCGAAGCAAGTACTCGGGACATCCATCGAGTGAAGATTTTGAGAAAAGAAGCCGGTTTAGGAAAGAGAACCCAACTGAATCGAAAATTTTGTGCCTGGTTTCATCATCCAGATTAGAAGCTTGGACACACTTCGTCACCTATAAGGATCAAAGTCATTTCATTACTAATCAGGTACAAAGAAATAAGTATATACTTCCAAATGAAAATATAAAAACAGATTATAACCCCATGGGCTATATTTATAGGACTGGGAAAGACATTCACTTCCAGGTCCCTGTGTTTCCATGACAGGAATTGATTCCGACCTAGGAATGTTTGAGGGACTATTAGATTCTCTGTTTTATAAATACTGAGAAATAAGTAATCACACCTGTGTACACAACTACAACAACCCACCCCAATGAAAGTATTTAAATAAAGGAATAAAGGAAAACGAAAATAAAATAGGAATGCTACATTCAGAAATAAGACTTTTTCCAAATACAAAAAAAGAAAAAAAAACACAATGAATGTAATGGCTCTACCAGAAGACTAAGAGGGGGGGGGGCAATAAACAATATACACACAATGAGGTTTGGTCAAAGATAGAGTCAACCTATTTCTTAAGAGGTGCAGGTAAAAATATTCCCTCCCCAACCCATCTGAAATATATGGCATAAAAAGAAAGATGATAAAAGAGGGTCCATGTGCATTCATTGCATCCATGTATTAGGTCTTACCAGTAGTAGTGCAGCAAATTGCTCACTGTCATTCTTTGCAGATTTAAGAACTCCCAAACATCTTTCCAAGGCAGAATTTTCAGGGTTTGCTGCCTTACAGGGTTTTGATTTTGTCGACATTATGCGGAATTCCTGTGAGGTTAAAAAATTTAAAATTAAACACCTAGTAACTTAAAAGCAATTAGCCATTTTTTTGCAGAAACTTGTGCAATAATACCAATGAATAGAATACAGGCTGTGTGGAATAGAGTAAGGATGCATAGTAAAGATTGCTTGAATAAACAAAAAGTTCAACATTAAACTCTGCACTCATGATTGTAGTGGGGGTTTGTTTAAGGACAAGTGCACTAGAAGTCACTAAACATCAAACTCAAAAGCTGCATACCCACTTGCAATAATTATCGTTGGAAACGAACGACTAACAACCGATCGTCCTATAATCATTAACAAAAAAAAGTACACAAAGACTGACCAATAACGCAGATGAATGAGGATTTTGCTGGAAACGAACAACCGTCCCAGCGGATGTGATTGAGCGACTATCTTCACTATCTATTGTGTGTACGGTCATTCAGTGATCGTGGATGTTTCTCCAGTACACTTTCTCCTTTACATGTCACTTTCTGCATCGTTCAAACAATCCTTTCTAGCGTGTGTACACTATTGGTGGATTATATTGAACAATTGTATTGTTACAGCATGTACACAATACAATCGTTCAAAATAATCGTGCATAATCGTTAGTCGTTCGTTTTCTAACAATACTTATTGCAAGTGTGTACCTAGATTAACTCTTTGCTACCAAGAACATATCCCTTACATCCTTGGCAGGATGCTCTGCATCAAAATCCATCCGGACTAGCAATCTCTATCCCTAAACATTAATTTCACTAATCCAGTAATTTCTTGATAGGTAAATATAAATTCTCAGGCATTTAGCAGTGCAATCAATACTTCTCCAGAATGTAGAAAGAGGTAAAAACTCACATTACAATGTATTGTATTAGTCAAGAAATATTTGTTGTGATGCTTACCAGGAAGTATACAAAATACAACTTTATGACAACCGGGCAATGTATAGAAGTTTTTAAAAATTGAATTCTGTCAGTGATGCACAGAACAAAGTCCGAGTACATCACACAACTGGATTTTCCTAACAGATTGCACTTTTTCAGTGAAGTGCCTAAAGACACTTGTGTGCTTGTCACGGAACCCTTTGGGGTCATTAGGATTTTGTTTCTTTCCCATAAAAGACTAAAGAGAACATTGAACAAATCAACTAAAGGACAACTATGCCCACAATAAATTCTAAATTGCCTCAAAGGGGTCTATTTATAAAGCAATGAATCAGACATTCACTGAAACATGCTCTGGTTGAGGGCGCAGTCAATTGGTCCGGAGATGTCTTCCATCGGATCCTGCGTTTTCCCGGTATCCGACTCTGAGCTGGTGTGCTGGGCCCCAACATCTTCTCTTCTTCCAAGGTCTTCTTCTTCCTACATCACCTGACCCCAGGACATGATCAGGTGATGTAAGTAGGAAAAAATGTATCTTTTCACGTAAAGGCTCCTTCTGCGCATGCCCGAGAGTCTCAGGCATGCGCAGAAGGAGCACCGCAGAGCCTCCCGGGATGCGTGACGTAGGAATACCAGAAGGCTCTGTGCTCCTATTCATTCTTAGGGGGTGGTGCTGCATCCTTTGTTTAAGAAAACAAACAGACAGAATTTTGTACTTTACATAAAAGGGTTGTATAACAATATATGTAAAGTGAAATTTCTGAGTTTAGGTACGCTTTAAGTCACAGAGACTATTCCTCAAGTCCTGGCTGGAGGACATCCAGCATCATCTAACATTCTACTCATTGGATGCCATTTCTAGCAATCATGGAGACTCAGCATCCTATGTAGATTATACCAAGGGGGGTCTGCATGCTAATTGTAATGATATTCAACCTGTGCCCCCCCCCACGAGAGAAGAGAGAGAGAGAGAAATGGACTACATTGCTTAATGTGGGCACAATGCAGACTGACCGCTATGGCATTCAGTAATCTCAGTGCATGCATACACATTGCATTGGTGTCTACCGAGACAAGTAATACACATGTGGCATTGTCATAACTCCCTGCAGTAATTGTTACTAAAGGACTAAAGGTTCTTGTTGTGGAAAAAGAACTGCACAGCCATGTGAATCATTGGTGAATGTACACACACACACACACACACACACACACAATGCAATGGAAGTGAATCCAGCATAGAACACCACTAGGTCTAAACCAAGGAAATAAAAGAAACATATGATTATTAATGAGATGAGCGGTGACAAATGACATTTGGGAAGGCCCTTCTCTTTTAGTCAGAACACCAACATAAAACTATAGGGCGCCATTACATGTATATTGTGGAAAGTTTGCCTATGGCAGCACACGTGTTCCCCACATCTTTTTCCTCACCTATTTATAAACACGTGGCCTCAGTACCGGGTACCCGGGGGTGTGTGGCGCCTTTCAGTAACACTCCTCTGTGTGTCCGGCCTCCGATACAGCTTACCCAGCCTGCTCACCTCTACCTTAGACACACGACTTCCTTTCCCCAAACACCCCGCCCACTCCATATCCTCCGCCTCACAGCCAATCAATAGCTTCCCTTCTCAAACACAGCCCATGACCCAGGCCAGGACCTGCTACCATGGTAATGGACGCCATGCTGCGAAGGGGAGGGGAAACCCTCGCATCCGGGTAAGCCAGCGCTTCCGGGAGGAGGGATGTGGGTTGGGGACTGGGGGAGGGGCTCCCGGTGTAGGTCCGGGGACAGCGACAGGTAGAGCAGCGAATGTGTCCGAGCTGTAACGCTGACATGTATTCACCACACTGCAGGTATGTGTGTGACAGCGTGTTATATCCGCCTAATGGGTTCTGTACACACAGCTATGGGGGGAAGAATTACAATTGTGAGGCACTTTATTTATCTCGGGATAGGTAGCAGTGTATGGCTGCAGGCTGGGTACATGTATCTCTATAGGGGATGTCGGGAGGGCTGCAGTCACCACAATGTCATAGGGAGCTGCAGAATGTGATTGGAAATATTAGAAGCCTTTATTTTTATTATTTCTTACATCTCCAATGTGGGAAATCCTGGCTGGGAGGTGTGCTTGTATAAAATAGGATTGTCATATATCTATGAAGGTATATGGGTGTATATGTGTGTGTGTATATATGGGTGTATATATGGGTGTATATGTATTGCACCTGTTGTGCATTAGCTGTAAGGTAATCCTGGAATGTGTCCAGCCCTCTGTCGGCACCATTGCTGAGGTAGATAGGCCCTCAGGGGCCCATCAGCATCATATTGGAGCTGTCATCCTGGTTGTGTCCTGTATCTGGATTAGACTTGAAATGCTCCCTCTGCACGCAGTTTGCATCAGGTTTATGATTTTAGAACAGCTGTGTGATGACTGGATCTATGTATCGGAATGTATGTCTGACCTAAGATCCATGGTGCGTATGTATGATGAGACAGGACACACATGTCCACTATGGCCGATCTGTTAAAAGGAAAGAGGTGACTTGTGTTTTCTTTTCTCTGTTGCAGCACTCGGGACTTTCAGAACTGAAAACCTTGTCAAGAGGTCAAAAGAGAGCGTCTGGAAACAACCCCCGCCCTTCCATCTCCTCCCCTGGGGTAGTGATGGTGCAGCTGCCCCTACTGGAGCTCCATATCTGAGACCATCCCAGCTGACATGATTTGGGTTAGTGTGCACGGCCACTGATGGTGTCACTGATATCTGATGGTATTTCCTCTCATCTCAGAACCATGTGGTTGGCTTCTTGTGAAATCATTGCTACATTTAGGTTTTCATTATTGTGCAATCATTTTTTAGTATTTTTCTTATCTTGTCACTGTTGAACAAACAAGGAATTTAAAGTATATCTAAAGCCAACCCTTTTCGTTTTTTATCTTCTTTTTTGCCATTATGTCTCATCTAAGATAATTTAATTAACCTTCTGTGCTCTGGACACAACAGCTCCAAATATCCTCATAGACAGTTGTGACCTAAAAAAAACTTTTACTTTGGTATACAATGTTGTTTTCGATCCATATTACGATCCTAATTAAATAGAAATGAAACTTGCAAACATCTATAAGTATTTCATGTTTTTTACACTTGTTTGATTATCGATCAATACCACAATCATTTTTACTGCTATATCCAATTGAAATATTGATCATGACCCATATTCCCTGCTTTATTTATAAAGCAGGAAATCTGACATTCCCTCCAGGGAATGTTGAAGGGAATGTCGGATTCCCACTTTAAAAAAAACCTAACCTAATGAAAAATAAAAATGCCCAGCGTGATCAAATTTCTCTGCTTAAGATTTGATTGTAAATATAATATGAAAAATGTGATCTTTCATAATTTGTGGCCACCCTAAGGCTTA
>NC_092858.1:99433783-99500143 GCF_032062135.1 Pyxicephalus adspersus | reverse complement strand
GTTTTGGCTTTAGATACACTTTATTAAAAATAGGATCTTGCTCTGTTAATAACTCTCATTTTTTATTGAAGGGTGTGTCATTGTTAGATGATTTTTATATGTACGAGAACCCAGGTTAAAGGAAATAAATAGGGTTTGTGTATGCTCACGTTTACCTAATATTCAGTCACGTAGGAAAGAAAGTTTAATAGCAGTGTGTAAACAGGAGAGGAGGTGGAAACTCAGTGTTCCACTCAGTGAATCCAAACACTAAAATCTACACAAGAGGGTTGTACACAAATAGACTCACTTCAGACTCTGTCCAGGATCTGACTTGATTCCCATCCAATCAATTTTCAGCCAGCTGAACCTTGGAATATGGGGTCTGGTAGTCTTTGTTGAGTTCAGCAGTCGACGTAAAAGGTCAATACAGCTCATATAAACCGTGTCAATATTTTTTTGTGATGAAATCCATGAAAATGTTCAATGTTAAATTTTGCTGGATATACGCAATACTATATGTTAAATGCAACAATCTAAAAATGCTACAAACTTACATAGCCTTTTAAAAAGAAGATAATTACTAATATTTTCTTGTTGGTTCCACCATTTCCCCCATCAACATTCTAAAGATCGTTTGAGCTAGAGCCTTCGCTATGCTGTTCTTTACAAGGCATGCAGATAATGGCTGGTAGGATGGGCTGTCAGAGTGTTGTACATAGCTACTGGAAATATCACAGCCTAATACAGACCACCCCAACATTTGGAACTAAATCTCCATGATTGTAAGAACTAAAAATCAATAAATAAAAGAGGTTAACCAAGTTATATAAGGCTGAGGAGAAAAGGGTGAAATAGTACTGGATGTCCATCAGCCAGGAAATGGCAGGGGGGGGATGTGTTCTGTCTGACTTTCTGTAGCTTCCAGTGTACACTGTGAGTAGCTGACAGTGTGCAATTAGATCAGAGTAAGCAATTTCAGTGGAGGTCAAAGTTTTCAGACCTTACAGTACAATAGCCTCTAGACTGATACAACAGGTTCACATGTTCCTGTAAGCCTGGGGAGAATTCAGGTGTTGAAGGACCTTCTCAAGACACATGCCTGGCACTTACTATTGTATAACTTGTCACTAAAAAGAAGAAATGGCCGTATGGCCACAGTTGGTTTCCAGGGCTTAATAAACATATTTGTGCACATTATCAAGACTTAATGATTGCCAAAAATAGCAAGTAAGTAAAAATGGGTTTAGTTCTGCGCCTTGATGCTCCCCAGGGAATGTCCCTCTGATAGTCCTTTGTTCACTTTATATGCTCATGTTCTATTAGGTGCATTCCAGATTATCTTCCTATTACTGTTTCTGATCCAGTATTCTGAAGGCTTGGTTTATCACTGTTTAGCTCATGGACAATAAGTAAAATTCCATCTCTTCCAGCAGACATGACCCGGGTCTTCTACAACATAATCATGTAGACTCCATTCAGGTGAATGTTATTGTGTTGTGAAAGTTTACATTGTACAGTCGTGTTTCCCAGTCCTCGGTCTGGCAGAAGAGCCAAATCTAGTAGTATGAATAGACTGTTGTATGTTGGAAGAAGATATTGCACTCAGTGCAGAAAGAACAGGATGAGAATATCTCAGCCTCAGGTTTCAGCTTTTGCAAGACCTCTTAAGCCGTCTATCCTTGCCAGGCAGATGAAAAGATTAGCTTATTGGATTGGTTTCATATAACGTTGGAAGGGTCACAAAGCTTAATATAAAGGGCATCATTCTTTTCAGGTATGTTTGACATGGTTTTACCATAGCCATTACGTTTAAATAAAATGAATTCTTTGTAACTAGATCTACCTGGTTGTTTCTGATGGCTGTAAATGGCCATGTTTTCCTAATAACATGAATGTTGTTTGTGTTGATATTAGTCATCAGGAACTACATAATCATACTCTTCAGCAGGCATAGAAAAACAGTAATACTGAAAGTTGTTAACACACAGAACCGTTCTAAATTACTCAGAACTGGAATATATTTGACATGATGACATCTTTTTGGGGAAGTATTCAGTTATACACACGGCACACCCTGTCCAGTAGACTGCAGTGTGTCTGATTTAGAAAACGCAGAGTGTTGTACAATGCCTCAGTCAGTACAGTGGCGTTGTAGTTTAGGCAATGTGCTTTATTGGTTAAAGTGGTTTTTTTTTCTTTAGCTGCAAGCTTTAAAAACTCCCTAGGTTTCTTAATCAAACATTTTCAAAGCTGAAAATGAAGAGTCCAGTTTTCATAATGAGCTCTTTGGCAGTGTTTCTCAACCTTTTTAACATGGGGAACCCCTTGAAATAACTTTCATGTCTTCAGGGACCCCCTGCTATAATTAATATACCACGACTCATAGTACATTAGTGTGGTGGTCAGTTGAAGGAATACCACTGACATTGATGGCCAGTGGGAAGAATGTCACCTTTAAAGATAGCTAAAAAGATCATTGGTGTCCATGGAAACTGACCTGAAAGGCACAAACTTCTGATCGCTCAAGGAACCCCCTTTGGAGGAACCATAAGGTTTTATGGAATCCTGGTTGAACAAACCTTCTCTAGGATTCTGTTAATCAGATTTAGCTGGTTCCTTCTTGTGTCTTACCTCCTCCTATGTCTTCTACCACATCATTGGCCAGTGAAGTGTATCATGGGTCAGTAGTAAGTTATGGGGAGGGGGGGGGCACATCCAGCCTCAGAACCATGGGAGATTGTTAAGCTATACATGGTAAAGCTGGACTGACATGCAGGGACCCAATATTGCCTGCTGTTACCTACCCATAGGAACATTGGGGTGAATTAATAAAGGATTCACTTTTATCAGTGAACCGGGGTGATTCGGAGAACCTGGAATGGAGTTCTTCAAAGTCATTTGCTATTTGGCAGCAAACATTTCAAATCCTGGACCAGATCGATTCCAGGTTTGCTGGATCACCCAGCTTCACTGATAATTCTCTCCAGCCTTGGAGTGCTTTGATAAATCATGTCCCATTATATTCTTATGTCAGGTACAGATTAACTTGGTGGGTGAACTAAATTAAAGCTTTACTGGGAGACTAGCAGGTATAAGAAATGTTCCTGAGCTTTATTACTGTTTTCAGAGTATTATTCCCCAGTATGGGAGGCTCTGGTTTCCATACATGATTAGATAATTTGCAGGTGACTTTCTTGTCTCTGTCATAGTAATCATCATTGTGGGTTTGAAATTTTCATGTTTGTCATAAGCAGTTGAATTTTTTTTTTAAATCCTAAACATTGCATGTATGTGAATATACTGTAAATAGACTTGACAAAATGATTGGCTGATAGGATTGCAGATGTATAGTAATTTTTAAAGTATAATTAATATTTTAAAAGAGCCATAATAATTAGCTAATGTCAATTATTTCATTTTAACAGATTTACTAATAGTTCATTTAGTTTGATTTAGGCATATAAGAATACCCTATGTTCATTTATGTTGTTTTTTTATTTTTAAAACAACTTTTCTATTTCATTCAATTTTTTCTCTAGGAAACACTCAGTCACCTTTGTCTTGTATTGTACTTTTTTCCACGACCTGGCAAATATTTGTTTCACAGCAGCACCAAAACTGCCTCCACTTATCTGCAGTGCACAGAGCTTATCTTGGACAGCTTCTTTCAGCACTTCACTAACCACCAGTGAATT
Organism: Pyxicephalus adspersus; assembly: GCF_032062135.1. Taxonomy (NCBI): domain Eukaryota; kingdom Metazoa; phylum Chordata; class Amphibia; order Anura; family Pyxicephalidae; genus Pyxicephalus; species Pyxicephalus adspersus. Next base: position 99,496,466 of record NC_092858.1, on the reverse strand, counting down.
GTAACTGAGCCTGCAATGGCCTCACCACACCTGGCCATGCTATTGTTTTATACAGAAACCTGGAAAATGGTTTCATAGCAAGACATTTTTCTTAACTTTAGAAACCTCATATAATACTGAAAGTATGAAATACTTTTGAAGGGAAATTATGAATACTGTTTTCATTTAAAGTACAACTGTAAACATATGCCAGCTGTCCTGCAGCTGATGGAATGTTTTAGACTCGGATTAGTGTGTTGGCTTGGAAGAAGTCTGAATTGACAATGCGCTGTTTTAGTTGGAACGCTGGCTGACACATGCCTTGGTAACTACCATCAGTATGGCTTTGCTGCCTCTGGCATCATCTTTTAAAATGATTTCCAGAGGTAGTGCACAGAGCAGTAATCTGCAACTATTTGCTTAAAACGTTTTCCTCTTAGTGGACAGTATTTCTGTTCTGCGTGCTTTATAGTTGTATATTTGCACTGTGAGATCATCTGAAACATTGCTAGTCTCTCAAGATCTGGAGTAAGATTTGTCGGTCACTTCTGTGATGTGCAATGTTCTTTTTCTAGAAAGTAAGCTGTATCTGAAAAACTACAGTGCAAGGATCTCTTTTTTTTTTTTTTTTTTTTTTTTTTAAATCTGTGCTTTTTCCACCCCCTCTGTTGCTTCTTGAATTTTTCTGCAACAGTTATCAGAGTACCCATCGTCAGTGAGGGCAGCTCTAAAATGAGTAAGCAAAGTCTTCCCTCTACCAAGATGGCCATCTTTACATAGACACAGTGTGGAACAAGGTGTTGTAAGTCAGCAAAGCGAAAGGGAATAACTGCAGTTAGCCTGTAAGAAATGAAGCATTCTTACCAGTGTGCATATAGCTTTTGTTTCCATTTAGAGGCTTCACCATAATTTTATCTTGTTTAATTCTTTGCCGGTCTGTGGGTAAATTCATATAATTTCAGCAATCTATCTTCCTGGCTCTCATTCATTTATTATTTAACATTTACTAACAGCGCTTCTGCATATGTAATTTTGTCATCACCTGCACAATCTGCAGGGCCCAGGTTTATTTATTTTCAATTATAAAATTAGACATGCACCATTTTTTGTAGCACCACACTATGCCAGTTACTTTGGAGCATTGAAAATTAACAGAACCACAATACACTAACACGTGTGTGGTGCAGTTACACATACAACTGCAAGGGCCCTAAAAGGTACTTTCACCCCTCTGAACTCCATTCCCAGCTAGGAAGCTCTGGTGACCAGTCTCTCCAACAGGAAATTATCCCACTACACCAGTTAGAAACTAGAAACTAGAATTTCCTGATGAATAAAAAGTTGCCAGTGTCCTCATTAACATAAGCCACATAATAAAGTTGGGACCTTGCTTCAGTTTTTTTGTTAATACTTCACCCCACAATGGTAAGGATAGACACAGATCTCTATTACTGAGAAAAAGAAGATGATTGCACAGAATAAAAAACTACAGATTAATCCAGAGGCACATGTAGGCTTGTAGAATGTGACTAAGCATTTCATTAAACTCATATTAAAGCAACCTTTCCACTATCTGATTTCACACATCTGTGTGTTTTCCTGTGGGACATCTAATTTTAGGCAGCATGCCATGTAGAATGTTTTTGAATTATTACTTGCAGCATTTTTTATGCATTATATCACCAGAAGAAAATGTAATACTCCAGAAAGGCCAGTGAAAGTTTTCTTTATCTGAATGGACTTTGTCAATAAAATAAATTGGTAAAGATGAGATAAATGTTGCTTAGCCCTGAAAGGAGAGGCCTTAATTCTATAGCTTCCAACTGTTTGTCAAGTGTGTGGACTCTGCACCTAAAGGAAAGTCATGGGTTACAGATAAAAGTTCTGTTGTCAGACAGTTAGGTATTAAATACTGTTAATGTAGTTCAGTATGCTACTTGATACATCAGTGTATCTATAGATGTTACTACTACTCATAAAAAGGCTTGATATTCCCACAGACATTGCTGCTTTTCATTGTAGTAGTCTTCTGTTTGCATCCTTCAAAAAACGTATGACTTTTTGCTAAAGGGGGATTGCTAAGGTAGTAGATATAATTGTGTGTGTTCACTCCATTGTTAGGTGGAGCTGAATTAAAAACGATTTATGATATGGTCTAAAAAAGTATCAGTACACATCCTAGCATGTGATTGTGCCTAGGCACTCCAACCTTATAGCTGGATCTATCTGAGGCATGATGTCCAATTCACTTTTCTCCACCATTATTGATTTCACTAGTGTATACAAGGGGTGTTCATCATTAATGGGGAAATCATCTTCAAGGAAATCCCAGGAAATAATGGTGACTTTGACCTTTTGCTTGCCTTTTGTAGGCACAGCTTACAGAGTCAGTGACAGCTGGTTGTATGTTTGCCTAAATCTCCAACCACTAACACCATCACTGCAAGCCACATCATGGTGAGGAGCATGGCTTACACTCACAACATCTAACATATTTATATTGTTTCATGTTTATGACTTGGAGAAAAACATATTATACATTTTTCTTCTGGTGTGAAAAGTGCTGTAGGCTTATGATCATTTTTAAATGCGAACAGCATTTATTAGTTCTTCATTGAAACCACTAACATCTAATAGAAGGTTTAAAGGGTGTCTATAAAATATTTTGGAAAATCCCTGCTTCTCTCCTAGGTATAGTCCAAACAGAACATGTCAAATTCACATTTAAGCAACTTTTTGATTAGCTAAACCTCTGAAAAGGAGAAATTGTGTTAGGAACCACAGGCATTTTGTGCTTTGGTGATTAGAGTATTATTTCTATTTTAAATGATTCTCAATACATTTTAAAATGGAGTATATAAAGGCCATTAAATTTCACTATTTGGTTTCTTTTACCATATGTTGTTTTTTATTATATACAAGCCAAGATAAATGCAAAAAAATGGGAAAAATGGTGAATGCATCTCAGGAGCACGCTGTTTTTACCAGAAAGTATTCAGCTTTTAGCTTCCTTCTTCGTCTGATATACCTTTTATTAAAATATTTTCTTTTATAAACTTTTAGTAAATGTTCATATGTAATAGAAACACGTTGCAGCACAGTTAGTACAATGAGAATTAAAAAAGAGAATGGGGGATACAAGAGCACAGTTGTGCTCATAGAACCAAAACAAATGAGAAATAGAAAAAAAACAATAGTAACTGTGTGATCCATAACGGCCATTAGAGAGTGAGCTGGTCATTTTAATAGATGAACAAACCAGGTCCATCAATCAGTGGGTCCCCAATTTTGTAGAGGTACCCTGGTGTCTAAATATGGTTTTCTCCAATGTTATAGTAGTAATCTGATGGTTACAATAATGGTAATTTTTGTGTTCCGAGCAGTTGGGAGCTGTTACACTTTATGTGATGCTTTAGAGCCAATAATGAAACCTTGGCCAGTACAAATACTTTTTTGGAACATTCATAACGTTTAGATTTCTTTTTTCTTATTATTTGGGCTGTCCAGTCATGTTTATATCTGTGATGACAGCGTCTTCAAGGCATATAAAAAGGCATGTATGGAAAAACAATACAGCCGTGAAACAAATATATCATTCTAAAACCTGTGTAACTTGGTTGTATGGTTTGTTTGGATATATATTAAGTAAGCTTTGCAGAATAATATTGTGGTTTTATATATTTAGTGACCAGTACTTTCTTTTTACCTGGCTGTCATGTTGATATAAACTCTTTGATACTTGCTGAGTGACTAGGAGCCGGTACGTACATTAGGAATTCTGACTTTAATGTGGCTGAAATAATTGATACCAGGAACAGCCAGGCAATAAGTATTTTTCAAAGGAGCTCAAATGAGCCCTTGGGTAACAGTGCATTTTGCTAATAGTGCAAACTACTCCCAAAATGAAATAACAATGAGCCTAAATCAACGGGCTTCTGGGATTTGGTTGTGTAATTACTGCTTTAAATATTCAGGAGAATGAGATCTTTATGTTGTATATGTTCTTTTTTTTTCATTCTTCCTTAGCCAAATGTGGAAAGAGTTTTAGGGAACTATATATGCAAGCTGGATGTTACCTTCAGATAGTCCACTTCTAGTTAGGACTAACCACTATTTGTGCACCTTCTATTTGTAGTATCTTTCTTTAGCAATAATTGGATCCATTGTATTTAATAAACCGCTAATTCTATTTGTACAACTATTTAAAGACTAATTTCCTAGCCTTAATCAGGTTTGTGTATCCAGCATATTCCAAAGTTAGCACAGTTCATGAGAATGAAACCAGTAGACTGAAACTGATGCCAAGTTGTCTGGCACAGATCTCTTTCTCCTTAGACAGATAATCTGTTGTCCTGTGTGTATCTGCTATGGGAAGGAACTGCTGTACCAGCAGACACAGTGTACCGACTAGTGCATATTGTACTTTGTTTCATTTATTTGCATGAATATCTTTTTCTGTTTCTTTCATTATTCAAAATGGTTGCTAACTTTTTTTTATAGCTTGACTTTTAAATTTTCTATCATCCAGTTGTATTCTTGGTATTAGTTTGCTGCCCTTTTAAAGTAAAAATGGTGTTCTGATGTAGTATTTGAAAGCCTTTGTCTCAACCAAACAAAAAATTAAGATAATGTCCGAAGGGCAAGGAAAAGTATAACAAATCATGGCAACATACTCAGGCAAGGAAGGGATAATTTTATCTCCAGAATGAAATATTAGGAGAGTGTAGTCTCTTTTCTGTAAGACCCTAATCCAAGTCAGAATTATTTGAAGATGCTTAAGGTCATTTATGTAATGGCAACCTGAAGAGAAACCTTCAGACCTTAAAGCTATTTTTTTAATGTAATGTTTGTTTCAAAAGCAGAACACCAGACATATTAATTATGAATTGACTATATATTATGTATTTAGCATACTTTGACCTTATACTGTATAACGTATAAAATATATGGGGGTGGGGTGGGGGACAAGACAGTAAACTGGAATTGCCACATAAATATTGTAGATGTATGCCACCTAACAAATATATCTCATTTCTGGCATGACATAACCTCTCTGTCTTAGTTTCTCAAGGGTTTATAATTTGTCCCAGAGTGGTGATGACATAGTTTGGCAGCACCACAGCATAAATATTTCTCTGGAAGTCTCCTCCAAAATTATGACTCCGAAGTTCTGTAGTACAAAAAGTTTGTCTATTAAAAATAGTAAGCAAACCTTCAAAGAAGTGTAAAGCCCTTGGATTACCAATTTGATTTTGAGGTTTGGTAAAAAAAAAATGTAATAATAGTAATCAAGAGAAAAAGAAGCAACAGGTAATATTATAAACGATCTTGCAACACTGTGTTTGTGCTAAATGGGGATCCTTTTCTAACTCTTTGGTTTTTTAATAGGCGATATGGTTTGTAATGCCGAGCCTTACTGTGACCCCCAGTAGTTCATATTCTAAAACTCAGGACACAGGATTTCCTCTGTACTCTCGTGAGCTTCCTTTTTAGTGTCACTTCCTGCCCTGACCTCATATCTTGGGGAAGCACCTTCCAGGGATAAATTAACACTACCCTTGCACTGAAGGGGTAAAATGCTTGTTTAAGTCCTAAGGAATAATAAAGAGGACTTACCTCTCTCGGTAGCTGACCTGCTCTTTTCCTTGACACTCCAGGTTGTGAGTGGACTAACAAAGGATGCATAACAATCCTGCATTGTGGGATGTGACATCAAAGCCTGCAACCTCTGAACATGGCACCTTGGACAAGAGGCTATAGAAGAGTAGGCCTGTGAGTGTTTACTCACATTCTCATAAGTTTTGTTATAAGCACATCAATAACACTGGGGGAAAATTTTGAACAAATTGTTTGTTGACTTCAATTTTTAAGCCTATTTACACTAAAATATGTATGCTGATTATGAAAGTGCAGTTAGTTTTTCTTTGATCATGTGAAGTTTTTTCTCTACAGCTTATATTATTGTGATTACTGTGGCGTGGATTTGTATGGGCTATTCATTTACACGCAAGACAGTGTGGTCAGAGGTTGTGCACTGCTCTACGTAGTGAATAAGCAAAATTTATTTTTCTACTTTCACATCTATTTTCTTTCATTCAGATCATGTCTGGCTCTGCCGTTTCTCGTCGTAAGTGCCTAAACAACCCTGATTCATTTTGGTATATCTGTGGCAGTTTCACCATTCCCAGTCAAAGGGCGAACATCAGCACATTTGTACAGCAAGCCTATTTGACATATTTCAAAGTTAAACTTGGTGATCAAGATAAGTCTTGGGCCCCTCATAAAGTGTGAAAATAGTGTGTTCAGGGTTTACGGATGTGGATAAAGGGAACACGTGATAAGATGCCATTTGGTATATCTATGGTTTGTCGAGAGCCAGGAGATCATTTCAGTGACTGTTAATTTTGTATAGTAAAAACTTCAGGATATAACAAAAAAAATAAATAAATGTGACATAGAGTATCCTAGTCTACGGTCGGCTATTCGCCCAGTGCCGGTTTTGGTTACACTACCTTCTCTTGAAGAACAGGATTATGGTGATGAACTAGGTGACAACAATGATGAAGAGTTTGAAATTGAAGAGGACTTTTTTGGTAAGGGATTAGATCAGCATGAGTTGAGTGATTTGGCACGTGATTTGGGACTATCGAAGAAAGCGTCAGAACTCCTATAATCAAGACTGAGTGAGAAAAACTTACTTGAAAAAGGAACAAAGGTATCGTATTTTTGAACCAGAGAAATTGCATTTCTGCAGTACTTTAGAACTGAAAGTGGCTTTGTGTATTGCCATAACATACCTGGTTTAATGGAGGAATTGGGAATTCCAATCAATAACTCTCAATCAATAATAGTGACTATTCATCAATAGCTCAAAGCGGAGCTTAAAGTGTGTCCTCCTTCACAATGGCAATATATTTGCGTCAGTCCCAATTTGCCATTAAGTTTCACTTGTGAAGAATATGCAGACCTAAAGAGAGTCATTATTTGTTGCAATATCACCAACACAATTGGGTTATCTGTGTTGACCTTAAAATGGTATGCTTCCTTCTTGGTCAGCAGTGCGGATACACCAAGTATCCTTGTTATCTGTTCATGTGGGACAGCAGAGCTTGTGGGAGGCATTGGGCATTGGGTGGAAAGGAATTGGCCTCCAAGATCTGCCCTAAAACCAGGTGATCCAAACATTCTACAGGAGTCACTTCTTGACAGTAAGAATATTATATTCCCGCCTCTGCACATGAACCTGGGTCTGATAAAGCAGTTCTTTAAAGATTTGCCAACTGAAGGAGACTGTTTCAAGTACCTAATTTTAACATTTCCTAGCCTGTTATTTGAAAAAAATGAAGGCCAGTGTGATTGATGATTCACAGATTCGGCAGCTCATCAAGGATGAACATTTCATCAGGACAATGTCAGAAGTAAAAAAGAAAGCTTGGTTATCATTCAAAGCCATTGTCAAGAACTTTCTTGGAAACACACAAGCAAATAATTACACAGAAATTGTCCAGAAACTCTTGGAGAGCTACAAAATGCTTGGTGGCAATGTGAGCATCAAGGTGCATTTTCTGTATAGTCATCTTTCTAACTTCCCAGTCAGTGATGAGCAAGGTGATCGATTCCACCAAGATTTAAAGGTCATGGAAGGACGGTTTTAGGGTAGATGGGATGTACATATGATCACTGACTATTGTTGGAGCATCCGGCGGGATCCTAACGCTGAACATTCCAGGAAAAGCTATAAGCAAAAATGTTTACCTTAACCGCTTACCCGAATAATTTTCAAATGTTTTACTGTGAAAAAAATGTCATAGAGTAACAATAAATCCTTTGTATCAACAAAAGAAATTGAAATAAACAGTACATTTAAGTTAATATTTCATTATTTTTTCATTGTATGTAAAATTTGTATGTTTTTTGACAAAAATGGAGGGTACCCTGTATCGAAAAAATTGGATGTGATAGCAAAAAACTGGGGTCATTTCTGGATTCATCACCCAAAAATTAGTAAAAAACAAGTTTAAGATCTAACTCAACTAAAAATGTGTTCCCCAGTGTAATACATTGAAATGCCATTTGATATTTTACATATATTCGCACTGTGCCCTGACCCTTTTACTTGGTGTGCTTAAAACAAAAAGCTGCATATTTACATAAGTAGAACAAGAGTGTGAACTATTCTGCCAAAAGTCCCATTGACTTTTCACCTACTAGGTGTGTTGGATACTTAGTCCACCTTCACACTATGGTTTTCCTTGCTGGTCCTATGTCACTGCTGTGTCCTGTTGTTACAAAAGGGATAGTTGGGGACCAGGTATCCAACCCACTTGGAAGTATAGTATATTGGCATTGGTCGTAGCTTTCTGTGAAAGCAAATTTTTAATGTGAATATTCATCCGATTTGATAAGGTGTTTTTAGTTTTTTGGAGTTTTTTTTTTTTTGGAGAGTTAGATACAGGGTCACATTAAACAAAAACATGCATGATTGATTATAAAACAAACATTTGATAAAGTCACTGTGTTAACATAATCAGTATTAAGTATGATGAAAAAAATTTATGTTCAAAGTATATGTTTGAACATAATTGATTTAAGGCTGATATGTCATATCCTAAAGAATATATGATGATCACGAGGTTAAAGGTAATAGTCGTTAATTGGAAAAATCTTCCATCAGATGAATTACTATTATCCCTCTAATTAATTACCGACCATTACCTTTAACCTAATGATCATTATATATTTTTTAGGTAATGAAATAGCCTTATTAGAAATGACCTTAAATCAATGATGTTCAAACCTATACTTTGAACATATATTTATTACATCATACTTTATCCTGATTATGTTAACCCAGTGAGTTTATCATATTTTTGTTTTATATTCAATCATGTATTAGATTGATTGTTGTTAATTGTTGTTTTTGCTAGACCTAATCATTTATACTTGCTCATATCAGTGTTCTGTATGAATAATTTGGAATTTTTATGTAATGTTTTCTATGTATATCACTATGTGTCCCTACTCTCTCCTGATGAAGCTTTAATGGTGAAACACCATCGGGCCAGAGAGGATTCCTTTCTACACTCGAAAATATTGTGAATTATTCTCTTTAACTAATGTGATTTCTCACCTAAGTATTTAGACCTGGTGTAGTAGGTAGTGGTCAAAAAAACAAGACAGAGGGCAAAGGACTAGTCATCGGTATTGTGGTTTCCTCGCAGCTGATCTTTACCCATCACTGACCACACCATGCCGTGTTTTGCACTGTCTCTTTATGGGAGCAGCTTCTTGGCAGAGGCAAGATTTAAGCCGTGCCCTCAATCTTTTACAGTAGATATACATCTGTGAGGCTATGGAAGCAGAACTGCCTAGAACTGCCTCTCACATTCAAAGAAGTGCACTACTATTTTTCTGGAGGAATTCAATACAAAAAGGTACTACTTTGGTACATTTAGGATGTTTTGATATTCCCTAAAAAATTAGGCATGAGAGCCACAATGGCAAAAAAATCATACAGCAAATTTGTAAAACTTTTAGCGTGCCTTTTTATTCCCTAATATGCATGTGGTTCATCTGTCAAAAATCATTTCAAAGCATGTATTCCTGATAGTATCATACTTTAATGTCCTGTGAAAGGTAACAACTGTAGAGTTTGCCATTTATATGTTTATCCGGAAAGAAGAAGAAAAGCACATCCTGTTAGATGTGAGTTGTGTGTTTTACATGATCTATGTTCACCTGGGACTCTCTCCATAATAACCAGCTGTTCCTTTCCCGAATGACTCAAGAGAGGTGAGGTTTGTCAGTAGGCAATCGTTAACTCCTTAATGTCCGTGGGCCTCTCAGTACTTATCTTATGGTTTAGCCATTTATAGGGCTTGCTAAATGCACTTGGGATTTATGTCCAGCACGTTGAAAAGCCAGAATAGTGAGCTTAGTAAATGCTTAAAATGTAATATTTATCAAGCGTTTTATGACCTGGTTTCATAAAATCTTGGCTGATTGTCTGTTTGTGCCTGCTCTTTTAGACACAAGACTTCCAGCGAAAACATCATGGAGAAGTATCTCAAAGGCCTGTTGCCTCTTGAATCTTTGCCGACTGTGAAACGCCCCATAGGGAGTAAGGTGACCTGTACAGCTACGCTACACTTGTTCTGCTCATTGACATGCCTGAGCGTTCTTTTCTCCAGCACAGGTAACTCTTGTATCCAGTGGTTTCTCTATGTATTCTAGAAATAGAAGAAATATCAATGTCTTTTACAGTTTGCATTCTTTTTGATTACAATGGCCATAATTTTTTAAAGCTCTCCAAGGCGGGAGAGAATACACTTTCATCAGTGGAATCTGTAGTAAGGGTAAAGGTGATTGCTGTGTAAGTGGGCATTTACTTATTTGGGGAAAGTTTTACTTTCATTATCTGGTTTGTCTCAGGAAACAAGAAAAGATTTTCTAAACGAGACACAGACAAACACAGAGGTTCAAACAGTAACCTACTCTTTGCACACATGAAAAAAAAACAAAAAACACTTTTTTAATGTTTTGTCTTGACTAAGGAACAAATAGAATCCTTGTCTGATTGCACTCATGGATTGCATTAGAAAAATTCCCTCTCATATTTTTGAGACAACCGTCACCAGACAAGATGCAAGGGAGAATATATAACATGAAAAGAGACAATAAATAGCTTTGGTACGTGGATTCTCCTATATATAGATAAATGTACACACCCCTTGAAAAATGTCAGGTTTTTGTGATTAAAAAAAAAAATTCAAAACTTTACCTTCTTTTTCCACTCTTTTTTATGTGACCTGTACAATTGAACTGAAACACACAAAAAAAAATATATATATATATATATTCATATATATATATATATATATATATTATTATATGATAATTCTTCCTATGTCACCCAATCTCGCACTGCACAGAGAGATCGGGTGACGTAGATTGGGAGAAAACTTGCCGATTTAACTGCGCATGCATGAGATCAGCAATTTTTTTTCTCTATTGATGAAAGGGCTCGGGCATGCGCAGTAGAAGCAGCCAAGAGCCTACCCGGATGCGTGACATAGGTATCCTGGGAGGCTCTGCACTCTCTTTAATTCTTGATTGCCTAGGCAATTAGGAATTAAGGGGCAGTGCTGCATTTTTGTTTTTTTTTAAAGGGTGTTGCACTTAAAAAAAAAAAAAAAAACACATTTTTTTCTTTAAATAAAAGGGTTGTCTACCCTTTATGTAAAGTATAAATTCAGAGTTTAGGTACATTTTAGGCAGAGGCTGCATAAGAATTTAAAATTATTATAAACGCCAGACTTCAGTTTTAGTTACATTTCCTTTGTCTAGGCTGTTAATCATGGCTGACATTTTTACTATTTAATGTCAGCATGTACAGGGATGTCCTTGAAAGGCAAGGTTGACTTCCCTATTACAAAATGCAGTGGCTAGCAGTGGAAATGTGATAAATAATACATTTTGCTGACAAGTACAGGAAATAACAAATGCTTGTCCTGTTATGAATGCATTTTTTATTTTGCTGTCTTTAGCCAAAGAGGAGTAAAAATGTCCTTGTTATTTCTACTCTTTTTATTAGATGTAGCGCTTAAAAGGTTAGCGCTTTTCCAGCCACAAAGAACATCCGAAATTCCAGGCACACATTCTCTGCCACTTCGCATTACCATCCATGGCATATGAAGTGTAATCAGGTCAGAGCCACCCCCAGGGAGGGGGAGGAGTGGCAGGCCTCTCTGATATGTAGATTGCCAAGTCTGATATGTACTGACAGAGAGATGGTGCTAAGCAAACCACTTGTGATGTCAACATCGCAGCCTACAGAGTTAACCTATTCTCCAAAAAAAAAGGCCTAAAATAGGGCTTCTGACTCTTAATAACTTATAGGTTGGGTTTACACCAGGAATACATTTCATTGTTGGCTGCTGACCAGAGGGTGAAATGTATTCAATTTTTTTTTATTGCCCTTAAATGTCAAAACGCAGCTTGACACACAAAAATTGTATCTCGATACACACATAATGCAGGCTTTTTTCAAAGAACTGCAACATAATTCAGTGTTGTTTACAAATAATAAATATATATAATATCTTTTTGTCCTTGCCTTTTGCTGTATTTAAAAAACGCTGCAAAATTCACACCAATGCAGCCATTGAAAAAAAAAAAAATTCTTACTAGTTCACATGTTGCAACTTAAGGTTTACAGATGAGACAGTTAAGAGATGTGTGTAACAATTATTAGTATTAGGTGAAAGAAGAACCTTTTTGTGGGATGAATTAGCCATTCAAGTAGAATAGAAACTTTTTGAACAAACTTAATGGCCTGGTCCAAAACAAGCATAGAGCAAAAAACAACAATCAGAAGAAAGTTTGAATTCATTTAGCTTTTTCTGGGTTTATGACTCAAGATATTGAAGCCATTCCAACACAATTACAGCCAGGTAACATGTTATGGAGAGGTCAGTAGCATTACCCTACATGTATCACTCTGGGCAGAATAACAAGTAGAAATTAATATATCAAGTGTTTATTAAAAAAAACTAATTGCAATAGTCAATTAAGAAAGAATTTTCTTTATTTTTCCACTACTTTTTACCTATGTACTACATGCTAAACTGGTGTCTACTCCCTTTTTCTTTAGAAGTTGATGCCATATTTAAATGTTTGCTGCTCACCGCTCCCTATACCTACAGACCCTAGCACTTGCTTAATAAAGATTTTCACAAACGTGCACACTGTATGTAGTAGAATAATATTAAACAATACAATTAGGTACCATGTAATTTCATGAACAAATATATCTCGACAAATCAGGTGTCCGTTATCTCAAATTTTCCATTAACTTCAGATGCCAATCAAATCCAGAATATTATCCGATGCAATTTACTAATTTTAGAACGTTATCCTACTCCTAACACATTTTAGTTCATATTTGAATATTAGAGAGCATAAGCTTATTGAGATGTTCTTCTTTTTATTTAAAACCACGTAAAAATGTAATTTTTTTCTTTTCTTTCTAAGATGCTGCACAAACCAATCCTGTGACTCCACAAGGAAGAATTCATTTTGGCTTTGGTTTACGGATTAGTAATAATATTGGTTCCCTTATGGTGGCAAATGGTCCCCAATCTGTGCACTCCTGCCATGAGTTTTGCTATCAGAGCCAGTCATGCAATGTGTTTTGGTTACTGAAAAACACCTGCATCCTCGCTGACTGTAGGACTCCTCATCATTGTCAACCAACTAAGATGGACTCCAGAGACTCTCTTTTAGTTTTCTTAGACAAGGAGCAAACAGCACAGACTTCACCATTTCACCATTTGTCAGATTTCCTAAGCCATGAGGCTTACTGGCCTAAGCAGTCAAATAGGCCAAGACTGAAAAGAGGGTCTCTTTTACGAGTTAAAAGACAGGAAGGTGAACTCAGTGATCCAAATCATGAAAAAAAGCAGCAAATCCCAGTGAATCCTGCTTTACAGCAAGATCCTCCTTCAAAAAAAGGGCCCAAAACTTTAATGAATATCACGTCAGGGAACCAAAAAACAGAGGTAAGGTTTTTGCACTGGAAATTCTTAAGCATTGTTGATTTAAATGGTAAATTGACCCTTAAATTATTATTAGTTTTGAGTGGAATCCAATTGTGATTACTTTTTATCTAGTGATAACTTTGAACTAGATTTTTCTTTTTTTTTCATTGCTTGCAGTGTCTGCTTTCTGTATTCACCATTAAAAAAATTGCATACCCCCTCACCTTTCCTCCTTAACCCTTCACTTGGAAAGATGAAGAAGATTCCCTTTTTAGCCTTCCTTAACCTTCCTAGCTACAGACTTGTACAAATCCAGAATTCATCACATCTGTACCTACATTGATTAAAGCCAACCTAATCTGGTAATGTGCAATAAGGATGCGCATGATGCAGAAATTCATGTAAACCAATGAGAGTTTGGCTAACTGACGTCAGTTGATTTGTGATGATTGCTTTGGGTCATACAATAATTCTTTATATTGCTTTTTAATGGCTGAAACAATGTACATATTATAAGATGATTGGATACAGGGACATACTATACACAAACCCCTCTTGTATATTGTGGTCATGGTCATCCTTTGTGTTTTATACTATGTTTTAATAATTTTTTACAGAGATTAAACATTACAAATTACATCTCTAAAACATCCAAAGTATTGCACCAACATTTTAACTCTAGACATAAAAACTATAATTTATATATATTGCTTAATAACTAAAAATAATTAAAAAACACTTTTGGGCACTAAATTAATTTTAAAACCCTGTTATAAGTGTTGTGCTGCACATAACCAGAGTTCAGAGGGCAAAGTTTTTGTAAGGACTAATCAGGTCCATTTACTACAGACAAGATTACTAACCCTGCAAAATGAGAGAGCGAGCAGCAGTGACTGGTTATTATACAGGGAGCCACTACACATGGAGAACCCAAAAAATACTTTTTGAATTTAAACAATATTTTCTCATACTGAAGTTCAGCTTTAGAAAGTATAGCAACTACAATGGATAAGGGAAATGCTTTTATATCATACTGTGACCTATAGTAATGTTTCATTTTCAATTTTTCAATGTTTTCTGTTTGCAATTTCATCAACAGTTCTTGTGAAATATTGGACTCTGGGCTAGAGAAGAAATACACTTTTTTTTGTACATAGTTTCAGTTTTTTATTGTATATTGAATTGTTTTGCGATAAGCTGTTGGTGCAGTGGAAATGCTGAAATTTTTGCCTTCTATAACCTTTTTATCTATAACTACTGGTGGTTGGTGAAGTCGCAAGGGCATACATGTGTTTGAAGTCTGAAATACATGGACCTAGAACTTGAAGGTGCCCATGTATAGAGATTCTGTTAAGTCAGCCTTCAGTGTAAGCTTTGTGTTGGCTTATCATCTTTTTTGGGTTCAAACTAAAAAAAGTGCTGGTAAGCTGAAATGAAAAATTCTCCTTAAGTATGCAGTGCACCAAAATTCCATGTTTCTGGTCAATTAAATTTTATACTGGACAGAGTATTCTATAATTTGATAATATGGTATTCTGGGAATAACCTGATCACCAAACTTTGACACAGCCTTTTAAAGAATATGTAAACCTTTAAATGAAATGTTTGCTTACACTCCCTAGGTCAGTTCTTCTTCCCAAATTTCCTAATCCTAATAGGCGAAAAACATAACTGAAAAAGAAAACAAAATTAGGATTATACTTACCTTACAGTCTTCTGCATCTCTGGGCATGATTTTGCTGTCCATATGTAAAATCAGAACAGGTGAAATCTCCATGAAAAAAATAACTCTTTCCAAAAAAAACTGTTTGCTTGAGAGATTGCTACTACGTGCCATGATTTGTCAGTTAAAAACTATATTGATATTTCTTCACTTTCACCAGTTTATAGCAAATTACTTTTAGGAAGTCCATTCCATGTTTAATTTCCATTTCCTGGATCACCCAGCTTCTTGATGAAAGTGTTTCCTCCTCAGCCTTGAAGATTTTTAATAACTCACGCCCATTATTACAGTTTTATTTCACACTATACATGAGCACACAGAATACAAAATAAGGTTTTTCAAACCTCTAGCATTTTGCAAGGGCTACAATAAATAATAATTTTTGAGCTGAACTGTTTTTTTTTTATATTTCTTAACATCAGACTTTTTGGTCCTTGTTTTTTTATTTCTGTACAGAAATACTAACTCCCCATCCTATCCTGTATATTGTATTTAAACTAGACTTACTGTTACTTTTTACTTATACACTTGTAAATTAAATTGGTAAAATGCTAATATTTATATTGTAACTATCTTCAGCAAATGCCTCATGTTAGAAATTATCAGGCAGGTAGGTATCCTTGGAAAAATGAACGGATAGGGTCTCATGAAGTATCAAACATTCTAGTTTTTTTCATGATTAGCATATATTTCTTTATATGTTAACATGAAATTCCTGTCAGTTATACAAACATAACTACAGTCTGTTTACTTTTTATGGACAATATTATACATTATATGCTTTTCTTGCTCTTCTAGCTGCATGCATCGTTAATGCCTAGCACACTGCCATTATCTGAGAGTCCCCTTACAACAAGACCATCTGCAAGTATCAATACTACCAATTTACTGCCATCTGAAGCTTTGCCAGACACTGGTAAAGAATATCCAGACACAATCACATCAGCACCTTTCTTAATACTGGGCAATGCAAGTGAACATCCTACTACGGCTCCTACAAGTACCATTACTACAACACCAGGTAAATCTTTTGCTCTTAGCATTTTTGCATATACTGAACCCAAAGTTCTGTGATCACATTTTTGATAAACCTAAACCTTTTGGTGTTGATTTTATAAATGTAATTTTCTATAATAAAATAGTGTTCCCCTTCTGGGGACATTTTTTCTTGATCTTCTTTTCCTTTGACACCATGACAAAAGCATTACCAGATATTACACGGAAAGAAGGACATAGACATCAATAGACACCAAACCTGACAGGCACCTTTGCCCTTCTTTATTCTTCTAAAGAAAAAAAACATAATGTCTAATATAGAAGACATTTCTTAGTTTGTCATAGGACGAGTGATCACCAGTACTGAAAGTGAGGGAATATAAAAATGACTAAAACAAGAATATAAAAAGAATTTCATGCACCTGTTCCTAGTGCTCTGCAGTTCAAATAGTAAGTACTTTTGTTGGAGCTGGAGAATGACCCTTACTGTGAGCAAGAGAGGAAGCAAGGATTAATCTCTGTAAAGGAGTCAAGAATAGCAGGTAAAACCCTTCCCATGTTAAAATGCTTCCCCATTCTATTCGGGATAGCGATTTTGGCTATATATAAACAGAAGACCCCCTCTGTTACAGCTGCAAGGAATGTCTTGGTGATTTTTGAGATGACATTTAAGATTAAATGTGTACAAGTACATTTATCCCAGTAATTAAATGTTGGTTCTCATTAAAAAAAACTCCTTGTGCAAAATTCCCTAAAACTGAATAGGTAATAATATGTAGATTTCAACACTTCCTGAATGCATTGTTATAAGCCCTGCATGTTTCACAAAAATTGGTTGCTTAATTGGCCAATATAAAGAAAGTCCACATCCCAATTGCCAAGGCCCACACAGACACTCACACTTCATCAGTTCCAGCATGTAAATGGTGGTCTGCTTTATTCATGAACTATAAAAAAAAATATTACTGTAACAATAAGGGCAATACAAGGAGAGTATTTACTCTGATGTATGTAGAGCTGGGTTTACAGCCAAAATGTGTTGGTTAATGGAACTGTTGGTTAATGGAGCTTTAGTTGGAGATAGTTACCTATAGCAAAGACATTGTACAACAATTAGCACAGTCATTATAGAATGAAAAAAAGGTGTAAGTGGACTGCTGAAAAGTTTAGCTCTCCTGTGTTGGTCTGTGTTTACTGAGTTAGTTACCTGGACATTGTATACCACGTTGCATTGCAAATGCTTCTGTGTTGCAGTTCTAGGTTAATTATTTTGATTACAAAAACACAAGGAAGTAAAATTTGTGACATTTTTCTTTTTACAAATGGCACCCTGGTATTAACTGTTAAAGTTTTTTTTTATTGGCTTGGTGATCCTTCCACACCCTGTTATGTTTTGATAATAATCATGATTGGCTGGCCACAAGTCTTCAAGTAAATACTTCTGTTTAGTGTTGTGACATTCCTAGCTCTGTGTTGTAGCGCTCTCATATTATGCTTTAGTTGGTGGAATCAAACCGCAGTGACAGAGTATGAGTGACTTTCTATATTAATTAGTCCAAAAAAAGCTACTTTATTTTTAGCTTGTGCATTTTCTTGTTGACATCCACAATGTTGATGTGTTTAGTTTAGATTCGACTTTTGCTTTTGATTTATTAGGTTTGGACCCAAATATCATCACATCAGCTGATCTGTTGTATGAAAGATCATTTGGCAGTTAGATTGTACCTTCACATATCAGTGCCACGTCCATCTGTAAGATATCACATGCCCGCAGAACTGTGAAATGAAGTGTACAGACTGCTATTGTTTAAAAGCCCTGCCCCACCACCCATTTTTAGTCCTGCTGTGCAGGGAGTTAACAAAGCTGAGGTCAATACACATATAAATGCAATAAATACAACCCTTAACTTAAATACACCTTTGGCTGCAGGTAAATGTTTCTAAAGTTTAGTTACAGGTTAGCCCATCTAACCATACATTCTAATCTGACTGCAAATCCAGAATTTTACACCAGTGCTTATTAAGCATTACAAAAGTTTTTTTCCAGCATCTGTGTTGCAGCTCTCTCTAAAGTGGCATTGTCTGGAAAAGCATCTTCAGCAGGTTCAAAATAATTTATTCCGACGCATTACAGAGGGAGCCCTACAGGAGGTTAGGAACATTTGTATCTACAGGGCCTTCCTCTACATTGAGTGCAACTAGATAGGGAAAGCCAGAAGCTCTAGCTCATTCCAGCCTTCCTGAGAATAAAAAATATATTTTTTCAATATTCTTGGCAAAAGACAACCCTATGGCTAATATTAGTATTCAGGGTGCCTTTTAATTGTTTTAGTTCTTTGATGTCCTATAATTCATTGTTTTTTGTTAAATACTTTTTTTTCACAACCCTTTTTCAATTAAAGCAATCCCCATGCCCCTATTATGCTTTTGTCAAATTCAGATCAAACTTAAAAGAAAAATTAGGTATGTTATTCTCTTTCTTCTATATTTCCTTCCTGCCTCATGTTTACACTTCATAGCTCCTGCCTTTGCATTCTACCAAATTGGGCATTTTGGTCACTATTTTACATACCCCATGACCCCATATTTCAGGAATATATGTGAATAAAGTTAAAGTCAGAAGTTTACTTTTGGTGAAGTCTTTGAACTCACTTTATAACCCCCGCCCCAAAGGTTTTATACTAAAAAACTATACGTTTGGTGTATCATTTACGACATCTACTTTGTGCAGGGCAAAATTAATTTCTTTCAACAAGGTTCATAGAGAGACTATTTCACTTTTTTGACTATATCACAATCTCAGTGGGTCATAAGTTTACATGCACGTTAACTGTGCTTTTAAAGAATTGGAAAAAAAACAGAAACTGATGTTGAGCCTTTACGTAATTTGTTTCTAATATGCAGTTAGCCTTCTTGAGAGTCAACATGTGGATGTGTATTAATGCCTAACATCAAACCCACTCTCTTTTTCCCAGTGTGCCCCAGTATGCTTGACATATTGGGAAAATTTAAATAACTCAACCAGGACTGCAGAAAAACAATTGTGGACCCTCCAAAATCTGGTTCATTCTGGGGAAAAATTTCCAAATTGCATGTTCATCTCTACAAACAATAATACAAAACATAAACATCAGGAGACCACACAGCCATCATAGCTCTCAGGAAGAAGATGCATTCTATCTCCTAGTGAAGAACATAGTTTGGCATGAAAACTGTAAATCAAATCCAAAACAACTGCAAAGGTCTCTGTGAAGATGCTGGGGGAAATGGGTAGACAAGTATCTATAGCAAGAGGGCTGCTCAGCAAGGAAGAAGCTACTGTTCCAAAGCCACCATAAAAAAGCCAGACTAGAGTTTGCATTGGCACGATGGGACAAAGATCTTACTTTCTGGAGAAAAGTCCTCTAGTGGGATGAAATAGAGATCAAACTGTTTGTCCATAAGACCATAGTTGTGTTTTGAGGAAAAGGGGTAAGGCTTGCAAGTCACCAGAACACCATCCCAACCTTTAGGCATGGGGGGTGGGAGCATCATGTTGTAGGAATGCTTTGCTGCAGAAAAGACTGGTGCATGTCACAAGTAGATTGCATAATGAGGATTAATAATAATTTAGATATACTGCAGCAACATCTTAAAAACAGGGAAGGAAGTTGAAGCTCAGTTGCAGATGGGTCTTCCAAACAGACAGTAACCCAATGCATACCTCCAAAGTTGTGACAAAATGACTTAGAGACAACAAGCTCAAGATATTGAGTGACTATAACAGTCCTGACCTGAATCCAATTGAAAATTTGTGGCCAGAACTCAAAAAGCATGTGAAAGCAAATGGGTCTATGTATCTGTTCCAGATTGATCTGTCTAGAGGATTGGGACAAAATTCCAGCAACTTATTAGAAAAGGCTTGTGGAATGCTACCTAGAATATTAGGCTCAAGCTAAAATAAATTTAAAGGCAATTCTATTGAATATTAAAAAGTGTATGTAAATTTGTGACCAACTGCAATTGTGATAAAGTCAATCAAAACTAAAATAAGTGGTTTATGTTGGAAAAAATTACTTTTGCCCTTCACAAAGTAGATGCCTTAAACAATATGCCAAATTTAAAGTTATAGTATAAAAAAGTGGAGAGGTTAACAAGTGAGTTTAAATTTGTTACACTAGTATAGCCTTAGTCTTCAAATACATATAAAACAAGTAAAATCTCAAACCCCCAGTGTCATTATTCACCAACAAACAAATATACCAGAAGATTGTTCTTGCCATGGGGAGCTTTTCTTAGTGGACATTAAACACAGTTTAGGACAAAAATGCAGATTTTATGTAAAGCTAATTTTAAATACGAGGGGGTGCTGAGAAGATCCTGGCTTTGCCCAGAAAGAAGAGAGCCAGAGTTATCAAATAACACATTTATTTAACATATTCCCCCCTGAGACTGATGCACTTGGTACACCGTAGTTGCAGCTTTTCTAGACCGTTTAAATAAAAGTCCTTTTGGGCCGCAAACCAGCTCTCATGTCCTCAAAATGTTGCCCCTTCAGGTGCATTGACCTGCAAAAAAAGGATCCCTTTGGTCAACTTTCCACTGCGTTTCATCTTAATTGCCTCCTTTAGCTGGTCTAGGAGGTTAGCATAAGACTGTCCGGTGATACTAGAGCCCTGAGCTAGTGCACCAACAGAATACCGTTTTTTTTTCCCAGAAAAAGGATGCCATGACTTTTTTGGCTAATTTCTGGGTTCGGAACTTCTGCGGACGCGGGGACCCGCTGTGGCTCCATTCTTTTAACTGTTCCTTGGTTTCAGGATCATAGATGTGGAGCCAGGTTTCATCCTCCGTCTCTAACCTAGCCAAAAAGTCCTGTGCAGCTTCAAAAT
Source organism: Pyxicephalus adspersus (assembly GCF_032062135.1). Classification (NCBI taxonomy): domain Eukaryota; kingdom Metazoa; phylum Chordata; class Amphibia; order Anura; family Pyxicephalidae; genus Pyxicephalus; species Pyxicephalus adspersus. The sequence goes on along the minus strand of NC_092858.1, from coordinate 99,475,359 downwards.
AGGTTAAAACGGCTTTGGATGCTTCAACTCGCTCCTTCTTCTGGTCACTGTTCAAACATTTAGGCACCCACTTCGCTGAAAGCTTACGCATGTCTAGGATAGGGGTGATAACAAACCCAACACGCTCCCATGAGATGTCAAGTATCTGGGCTATCTTTTTTGTGGATATTCACCGGTCCACAATAATCAGCTCATGGACAGCATTGCAGGTTGCTGGGTCAGTTGAGGTTGGGGGGTGCCCACTGCGGGGCTCATCTTCAATGGTGAAATGCCCAGCCTTGAAACGGGATATCCAGGTTTTGACAGTGCTGTAGGAAGGACACTTCTCCCCCATTGTTTGTGACATCTCAGTGTGAATGTCCTTTGCTAACTTCCTGGAGAAACAAAAACTTCATGACGGCCCGTAACTCCAACAACGTGAAACTTGCTTGTGCCTCTGCCATCACAGCTTCTCACTAAAAGAGAAAACAGTTTTAAGAATTGCAAAGACCTGATATTTGCATAGTTACATACTAAGATATTGGGTTGTCATATGCCCCCACACTAATTTTTCTATTTCACCCAGAAGGGGGCAAAGCCAGGAACTTCTCAGCACCCCCTCGTATAGCATTTTGAGCCTACAGTCATCTTGTAGTGTATTTCTACCACTGTTGATTGAAAATGGTGTTTGTTTAGTTTTATACGTGCATGCCAAGTCAAATAACCGCTGGTTGATAATATATTTTAATCTTTATCTTTGATTATGTGTTTACTCTTTATTGAACAGTTCTGTTTGTTTTTAACATTGACATGTCAGAGGATTTTGTTAATCCAGTAGATCTGAGGTAGGGCCTAGTTTAAAGTAGACTTGTGTAAACTTTTTTACTGCGCTAGATACATAAAGAAAAGTATTTAAAGGGGTGAGCTGATTGTTTCTTGGAGAAAATGAAAATCCTGCATCTCTTTAGTGCTGATACTTCGCTAAAGTGTATGCTTTTAATCACATAATCTCTTCTAACGCAGAGGAATACTCATTTTACTCTGGTATGCAGAGATCACATAACCAAGTTTTTTGGAACGTTGACATAATAGTTGTAAATAGGAAATCTATGCTAAACAACACACATTTTTGAAGATTTTGATTGTAAATGAAAAGATCTCACTTGAACATTTGTTTGTTTCTTTCCAGTCACAAACAAGCTGGTGGTTTCTGCTGGGACCAGTGTTGAAATCACTTTACCAAAAAACGAAGTCCAACTGGATGCTTTTGTTGTTCCAGAGCCTCCTGAAGGTAATTTTAGTTTTTTCATGTTTGAATTCAGACATACAGCCAATTCATGTTGACATTAATAAATGACAGATTACATATCTGTAAACTGTATTAGATCTACCAGGAACTATGGCCAACTGTTCTCCACTTTTTTTTTTTTCAGTTTTCCTAAAGTAAACCAGGATCTAAGAAAAGTATTAAGGCTGCTTTTGCTGAACTCCTCCTCCTGAAAATTGATTTATATTGATTGCAACCTATGGAATTATTTAAAAGGGAATATGCACTATTTCTAGTGACATTTTATATTTTAATAAAGAAAAAAACAATTTTCTTTTGCACCTGAAGGAACATGCAGTGTTGTGCATAACGATGCACCTAATTGGCCTTTTCCACATTTTGTAGTGTTACAATAGTAAAATAGTGTAACATTTTTTTAATTATCTAATTGATATAATTAGTACTACACGGCTTATCAGATTGGCTTATCAGGATCTTGCAGTTTTTGCCTGTTTAGTTTTGGAAATTTATGTCTGTCAGATTTCTGCTGTTAATTATCAGTTTTTAGCCTTGTCACAAATTTCCAATTGGATTGGAGTCTGTTCTTTGAATTGGCCATGTAAATAGAATAATAATGGATGGTGTTTTCGTTGTGATAAGCTCTGTTGACTTCAGAATTAAACTAGTTTTTTTCCAGCCCTTTTCTTGTCTCATGTTTATTGATACTTACATGATGCAGAGATTTCCTCTTCTCTGCGCTATTCCTGTGATGGTTAAAAACCAGCAGTGCAGTGCCATCATAAACTTGAAAGTTTGTCTAAAATCTGTCATAACTGAACAGTCAAGCTTTAGTTACCTAAGCATCTTAATGAAAGGCAAATAAGGATTTGCTCTGTTGTATACAAAGAGCTTGTTAGAGGTATATTGGGTGGTACAATTAGAATACAATAGCAGTTGAAAGACACACAATGAAGTCACAAAGCCTCCACCATTATTGCAAATAAAAAGCAATGAAATATATCTAAAACCATCTTGTTTTTTAGAACAGGAAAGGCAATCTCCACAGTGGGTTACTCTTGGATACGAAAAAAAATAAAATAAAGCTTTTTGTAACCAAATTGGAAAGAAATAAATCATTGGCACCCCTTTTTCTCATTGTATGTCTTATCTGATCAAACAAAGGAAAAATTATATCCTGCAAAAACCCATGCTTCATGAAGCAGTGATGATAGTGCACATGGACACATTGCTATGTGAAAGATTCACAGTTGTATTTTGTGTTTTTGGTATTCCACGAACTGAAATTTTGTATTGGCTGTCAAACCAGTGTGGTTTTGCTACCTGTGTACATAGTATGCTATTCTTCTAATCCTGTGGAGTGTGGCAAACTTAAATACAGCTATTGTATTAAATTGAGGGCCTCACTGCTTCTAGAACAATGTCTGTAAATACTGTTTAAAACCATAGTTGCAGCTGGATTACCAAAAAATTTGGATATTCTCCCAATAAAATGTAAATACGACAAAATAATATTAATACAAATTTTTAAGGTTGTTAAAAAGAGTAGTTTATTTTATCATGGTGATGATCTAGGCCTAGAAACCATTATTCTCTTTCAGGTTTGTCCACATGTCTCTGATAAATGAAGAGAATTCAGCTACCATGTGTTATGAATCCTGTCAAGGTTGTGCTATCAGTCAGAATTTTGTATGTTAATAAGTTTGTGTTGGGTATTGGATTAGCTGCTTACCCAATGCAAAGAAAAGTGTTACATGTTGTGATTTTAGAAGATCAATTAGCAGTACAATGGGGTTTATTTAACCCCAAAATTTGTTATAATTTGGTATTTGTTTTAACCTTTTACAATCTTAGGAATTGGAAAAAAAATAATTCTTTAGTTATTATAGAAAAAAGGTAATGTTCTCAAATGCTTACAATCTAATTTAAGATTTAATTTAGAAGCATACCAGAACATTAGCTGGTATTTATTTTGTAATTTTTAAATACTTTTTCTATTTTTATATGTATAGGAAAAGTATATACATATGACTGGAGGCTGATTACGCATCCGACTGATTATAGCGGTGAAATGGAAGGAAAGCATACACAATCACTCAAGTTGTCAAAGGTAAGGAGAGATCCCAAAATTTAGCCCAGAACTTGACTGTTTCCAAATTGTGGCCTTTTATTTTATTAGCACAGTCTACTGTTTAGGTAGGTCTTCTTGTATACTAATCTGTGTTTAGCAATATCTGCCAATCTGTGTCCATACAATACAGTTTGTGTTCATCAATGTTTATCAGTCGTGTTCCATGACAACTTGTGGTTCTGTCTCTGGTCTAAATAGGTAACCAATAAAGAAGAGGAGAGAAAGAAAAGCAGGGTTTTCGGCACAAAAAGTGTATTTATATGTATTATCAATATAACAGAGTGATACAAAACAACACGGGTTCAAAATAGGCCACAATACATTTTTGCGGTCTAAACAGTGTAATTTTGACCCTATGGCCATAAATACAACACGTATTTTCATGTTGCTTGTTGTACCTGGCGCATTTTGCCCTATCTGGCTTCCTCAGGGGTAGTAGTTTGACAACCTCTGTCCTAGATGACTTGAGCTAGGCGGGCAGGCGACGCAACGAGCGCCGCCCCCCCGGCCCTTTGTCATCAAGCCGGCGTCTGGGCTGTCCCCAGGCACAGGCTATGTGCACGTGTAGCGGGGGGGGGGTCCTGGGTACGTCGTCCTATAAATGGAGCGGCGTTCCCTTGATCTCCCTGCTCCTATGCACGCAAGAAAACCACACAGGATAGAAAGACTGTTGATACTTGGAGTCTCCATACACACTCAATTAAAGGTAACATTTAAGGGTTCATCCTTGAATACACTATCTCTGGTTATTTTCACAGTACTTTTTTTAAGATAGACTTATACCATATATCTGCTTATAGATTCCTAATCTGTCCTATTAGGACTTTAGTAAACCTGCTACAGCACTGCTCCTGTTACTGGGGTGATACCACTGTTATTTCATTTTAAATGCCTTTTGGAGGCATTATACCCTCCTGACCTTTACAGTAAGCATTGCTAACCACTCTTCAAGACCATGTAAGTGTTAACATGTTCATATATATATTTTGATAACTAATATAGTTTATGAATCTATTGCTGATTGATACATTTTGGAAGAATTGATTGAATAGATATAGTAACATCAGTTTGCTCATATATAGCTCATTATTATATTGACCCATATGGTATCTAAGGGATTTTGATATATTTAGTACAATGGTTCATACTGTTCAAATACTAAGATAGTGGTATATACCTTATACTATGTGACTAAAGAAATACATTTTCATTGATCTAGACATAATTACTACAAGTGTCAAACACATGTTGTCAAACTACTGCCCCTGAAGAAGCCAGATAGGGCGAAATGCGTCAGGTACAACAAGCAACATGAATTTATGGTTATAAATCTGTATGGCAAGTAAATGTATATGACTGGCGAGTTGCTGCATGTCTAGTGTCCCCTAGGGCCTTTTTGTTATCTTGTGGACCACAAGAAACTATTGAGATCCAACTTGAATCTGTTACACCGTGTGTTGTATTCAGTGCCCATAGGGCCAAAATTACACTGTTTAGACCACAAAAATGTATTGTGGCCTATTTTGAACCCATGTTGTTTTGTATCACTCTGCTATATTGATAATATATATAAATACACTTTTTGTGCCGAAAACCCTGCTTTTCTTTTTCTCCTCTTCTTTATTGGTTATCTTACTTATTAAGGGTTGGCATCCAGTTCTATAAGAACTAATATCCACAGTAACCACCACCAACACTTAATATTTCTGATCTAAATAGGGTAAATATAAAGTCTGCTCAGATGTTGATAATAGTTTTTTCTTCTTCACAAGCTCACTGCAGGTCTGTACGAGTTCAAGGTCATTGTAGATGGAGACAATGCACATGGAGAGGGGTTTGTGAATGTTACAGTGAACCCTGGTGAGTGCCAAATTAACATTTCTTCATTTGCTACTGGTAAATTTATCTGGAAAATTTTTCTCATATTTATGACTTTGTTATTACCTCAGAGCCACGAGTAAATCGGCCACCTGTAGCTATTGTGTCTCCTCGCTACCAAGAAATCTCATTGCCTACCACCTCAACTGTCATAGATGGAAGCCGTAAGTATAAATATAATAGACAGTATTTCATTTCCTTTTTCTTAAAGCTCTTGTGCTTGTGTTTAAAGGTTAAAAGGGGTTTTTAAGTATTGCTAAAAGTAGTACTATGCAGTTGAGGAGTCAGAGCTCTGTGCTGATAGCGTTGGTCTAGCTCTCCAGCGTGATTAAAACAGGGGAACTTCTTACTGTTTTAATTACAAATTGTATGAAATTCACAATCAAAAAATACCATGTGTTTTTACTTGCTATGCCACCTGAATGCATAAACCACTATTCAAGTTAGCTATGGTTATTATAATTCTGCTCTAACAACTCAAGATTGTATTCAGCTCTAAATCATAATGATTTTTACAGGAACTTCCACAGCAATTCTTTAAATGGGTTCACAGTATTGCAGGTGTTGCCTAATCATGTATAAAAGAAACTAGAGTTTGATCTGTGTTGGTTACCTAATACTTATCATATGTTATGTTGAGAATAAATCCTGTTTTTTTGTAATGTAGCAAAGTTGTAAAAATGTAGGACTTTCAAGCCATCATTTTATTAAAAACCTTCTTAAGAAGCTGATTCTATTTACAAGTCGAGTCAAACTTCATTGGGACAGAAATGGTTGTAAAATCTGAATATCATGTTGCTATGACCTCTCACTGTTAATATTTTTTGTCCCATAAACAAGGTTTTATCATTGCTTTTTTTTTTTTTTTTAATATTATTATTATCTTCCTCAGAGAGCACAGATGATGAAAAAATAGTTAGCTACCACTGGGAGGAGCTAAAGGGTCCCCTAAGAGAGGAGAAAATTACAGGAGACACTGAAATACTTAAACTCACTAACCTTGTTCCTGGAAGTTATACCTTCAGGTAAGAATATATTTAGGAGTACCTAGGTCATTACCTGTGTATGTATCACAGTAAAATGCAACTGTTATGCAGCACTGACTCAATATTGTTTTTTGTAAGAGTAATAAATATGTTACTGGTATACCGAGTACCAGTAAGGACCCGTGGCTATGCTTCCTGGGAAGCAATTATTTCTGATATTTGTTTAGTACTTCATTACCCTACTGCTGCAGAGCTGACAAGAATTACCAGCACTAAATGACATGACCAACTATATCTGCTGAATTCTCAAGATCCATGTTCTATATGAAAAGTCCATGTTTATTTCTGTAACAATGGCTTTTATCTATATGACTTTTTTGAATGCTTTACCTACACGTGTTTCCTGAGAACCATTGTAAAATGATAAAATGCATGTAAAATAAAGAACCAAAAAACTCCTGGGAAGTTGTTCATTCAGTTCCTGACCCAGAAACACATCAGGAAGTAAGAGGATATCTTTCTAAAGTAAGAGGACTGTTATAGCAGTAATACCAATTCCACTATAATATATATCACTATATTATTATTTGTAATGTGCAAAACATCACCTCTGCTAAAAAGTACAGAGAACCCAACCCACACAATTTACTTTGAAATACCACTTAGCATTATCAAAAAAAATTCCTCCAGTATTCTGGTTGGATTTATGATATTAGATATTGGTAAAAAAATTGGCTTAGGAACTGACAGACAAGATCATATCGTTTGTGTGAACTGTTGCATTATGGGGCTATGGTGAGGTTTCCTATAAAACTGAAACAGGCTAATATTATATAATAGTTTTTTTTTTTTTTTTTTTGGTAATGTTACCAGTTAAAAAAGCTTGGCACATAAAAAGGTTATTTATACAGAAGTTCTTTTTTGTTTTGTAGAAACGTATCTGAAATGTAAAAAAACAATATAGTTAATCAAAATTAAAAATAACAACTGTGCTTATTGGTTTACTTTTTTAGGCCAAAAGAAATGGCAGAATTTTCATTCATAAATTAGTAGATATTAAAATAGATTTGATAACACATGTGGGTGAGATTTGCTGTAGTGGAGGATGTCTGTTTTCTAACCTATTTTTTTGTAACCAATATTACTGTTAACATGGAGCAATGAGTTATGTAGCAAGGTTAAAAGTGTATATTTTTAGACAGGATTTTTTTATTTTATCTAAGGTTAACTGTTGAAGACTCTGATGGGGCAAGAAATTCCACAACTGCAAATCTCACAGTAAACAAAGCCGTTGACTATCCTCCAGTGGCAAATGCCGGAGCTAATCAAGTCATCACACTCCCCAAAAACTCCATTGTGTTGTATGGAAACTTGAGCACTGATGATCATGGTATTGTCAGCTATGAGTGGTCCTTGAGTCCCAGCAGCAAAGGAAAAGTAATGGAGATGCAGGTGAGAAACAACTACATACAGATATGCAAATCAAAACCTTTTGCAAAAGACGCCATTTACGTGGTATATAGCTACATTCCTTGGTTCTCTTTTCTCAATGTTGGTTCTATACTTAGATTTTTAGATTTCTAGAATATTTGGGGAAAAAAAAAACATAATGTTGGCAGTAATTACTTTTTTCACACTGACTTTTCATCTGAATTGTTTGGAACCACTTGAATCCAGATGGTGCAAAGCTTTTCAGAGTGGGACTGCAGTCATTACTACTGATGTTGTGCTAATATATTGGTGTTAACTTTAAACATACTGTGGCCATTAGGTTACAATTAATTGTGGATTCTGCTTCTTTTTAACTCTGCAGGGAGTCAGAACATCAACTCTTCAACTGTCAGCTCTTCAAGAGGGAGATTATACTTTTCAGCTCACGGTCACAGACTCTGCTGGTCAGCAGTCTACAAGCGAGGTGACAGTAATTGTTCAACCTGGTAAGATGTCTATTATATACAATAAATAAAAGTAATAGGGAGTTATATAAATAATTGCTTTCCATCTCACATTAGTTATTGTTTGACAGAAAACAACAAGCCTCCCCAAGCGGATGCAGGCCCTGACAAAGAGCTCACTCTTCCAGTGGACAGTACCACTCTGGATGGAAGCCGCAGCACTGATGATCAGAAGATCGCCTCTTATCTCTGGGAAAAAACAAAGTTTGTATTTTACCTATAAATAATAAAGGATCATTCAGGACTAGGTACAGCACAGAACACTGAAATTTATGTAAACCTGGACTTGTCTAAAGTAACAGAATTGTTTTTAAATGTCAGAACCTCAGAAGGCAATAAAAGTTTTGAACATTTGACAGTAGAATGTCAAAAGTCAGGGAGTAATCTCTTAAAATGTGTCATGTTCAATACCCACCTTCTGCCAAATCTTTTTATATTCCGTTTTGAATAAAGTAGGTAAGGGTTAGCTGCCCTAAAAAAAATCCTGGCACACTATCCAAACCTTTTTTTCATGATGTACTTACTTCACCTTGAAGAATTTATTATTGATCATAAAATTACTATTCTATTGAACCCAAATCTTCTGATTAGGATTTGAACGTTTGTATTAGATTAAATATAAAGAGAATTGTGCAGGAATATGTCGCAAACACAAATATACTTCACTAAGGTTAGTCTCAATAATAAAGGTTTTTGAATCTATTTAGGCTCCCTTCATGAAAACATGAATGTAATAAAGCAACTCAAAGATTGATGTTTATAACTATCCATTTTTTCCAATTCGGTAGGGTCCATGATGTACTTATTCATCACATGCTAAAACTATCATAGGGCAAACTTGGAACTTTTATGCTAAAAGAAAACTTTGGGATACACGTGAATATGCTCTAGCATGTGAAAGGTCTGCATTCGAGCCTGTCCTCACTGCCTGATTGTATATTGCAGCTGCCAGACATTGTGGTCTGTAATTTTACTTTGTTTCCTCCCTCCCCATTTTTCAGAATCTGAGCATGGCTGGTGCAACTTAGAATGCTTGTGCTATCATTTAGCAATTCTATAGGATCCTTGTTTTTTCCTTTTACTGGTGTTTTAATGTTAGTAATTGATATTACTTGCTCCGCCCTTCACCTGCACAAGAATTCCGCTGCTGGGTTTTGTATCCCTAGAGCCAGTGTTCACGTAGTTGTGCTGAGGTTACATTTTCTTTTATTCCACATATTTACTACATACTCTGTTGGATGCAAAAGCTGTTGCTATAGATTTGGCAATTCTGTGCTCTGCTGTATGTTTATTCAGGCTTCCTATTGCTTGTAGCTTTTTAGGCATTGAGATCCATCTACATTATTCAGGGTCTAAACTAGTTTTCAGAGCCTCCTTATATGTCATGCATGCAATGGACCATGTGTGAAAATGTTTTACTGCTAGGACCAAGGTTGACCAAAAAAGCCCAATTGGCCAAAATAAAGTTTAAAATCCAACTAGATCTAAAAACAAAATTAATATTTAGCAGCTTGCAAGTCCATAGATTTGGCAGCAGCATTAGTTTTCTTTTTTTGCAGACTGGTTCCCTTATTTTCGTCTAGTGATCCAGTAACGCTGTTTTAGGGTAACCATGCCCACTCACACTACTGTGTCTAATGAAAAGCAGACCTACCTTAGATAGGTTGGGAGATGTGGATAGTGGTGGGCGTTTTGTGGTTCACAAAGGATACCTAAGAGGAAAGACAGAACTGCCTCAGATTATCCTGCACAGGACACATAACAGCACTGTATTCCTGGCAGAATTAACTGTATTTTATTGAACAAAAATTATTAAATTTACTGGAGTTTATTGTTGGTTTCTAGTAACAACCCCTGTGCACCTGCCTTTCTTTTTTTTTTTTTTTTTTTTTTCTCCCACCTATAATTTTTACCTCCCAGACTGTTAAATGTGCTATAGTCTGTCATTCAAGTTGTAGGAATAATTAATGCTTATCTTGGGTCTGCAAACAAAAGCAAGATTTCTGCCCACCTGTTTTAGGAAAATATCAACCCAACTATGTCTAGTTTAAAATGTGAGCTATGTTTGAGGTCTCTGTTGGATGCTGCAAAATCCCTCATCATTAACCAGTTGCTTGCTAAACGATGTGACATTTGTAAATCTATACTATCAATCTGTTGATCTGAGCATTAAATATAGGCAGTCTTATTTGCCGAAAAGACCAAAACCTAAAAAAAAAAAAAATTAGACATTTACTACTTTTATTAGCTTTTCACTAAATGTGTCCTATAATATAAAAATAGTAATTAAAAAAGAAAAAAAAAATGCATACGCCAATACCATCTATGGCATAATATTAACTTTAGCGGATTTATTATTCTTTGTCCTATGATATTGATAGGGTGTAAGCTGCGCTGCCTTTATTACAGTATACTTGATGTCCCATCTCCTGATTCCTTATAAAAGTTCAAATTTCTTAGTGGCCTTAAGGCATCTGTATGTAGAACAGTCGATCTGACATTCAGAACATGTTCTCTGCACCTAAAACATTCTGTAGCAGAGAATTTGTGCCAAATGTCAAATTCTCTGCTTTATAAATTGACTCATAGAATTCTAAAAATGTGGAAATGAATGTGGTGTTTATTATAATAAAAAGTACTCAAGAATAAATTGCTTTCCATTGCTTTCCATTGCTCATTAGTTTTGATGCCAAAATAGACAGATTTATACTGGTCTTTGCTTACTCTGATAGAAATTTACAAATAATTTTTACATGAGTGCAATTGTGTTGGGTGTGAAGGTACTGGGTTTCTAATATTGATTTTTCAAAACCTTGTCTTCGTAATTATTGAGGCTTTCCTAATATTTATAGGTTTTTTTTTAACGACATTAAGCAGACCTTCTTTGGTAGAACATGTTCCATATGTATATGTTTTAAATGCCAGAGAGTAATTAATTCTCCACCAGAGAAATAGACCCATAGGCCACTGGTAATAATAGGCCTGAATAATTAAAGCTTTCCAAGACTGGAGAAGATAGACTACAATGGGTAAACCTGTGAGATCCAACAAAGTTAATATTTATAACAGTTACATTTATGAACCGCTACATGCAAATGTATTCGTTATTTTCAATGCACATATGTAAAATGTAACTGCATTCTTGAGATTTTTAATTGATGGTGTCACTGAGTTTCAATAACTCTAACATTTTAGGGGACCAGAAGGTGTGAAAATTGAGAATGACAATAGCAGCATTGCAACAGTTACTGGCCTACAAGTTGGAAAGTACGAATTCACCCTGACTGTAAAGGATGATCGAGGATTGCAGGATCAGGCAACTGTTAGTGTAGTTGTGAAGGATGGTGAGTGTTTACTGATCACAGAATGACTGTAGGATTTAGAGTTGAATGAAATGTCTTACATCTTTGTTTATGGTGAATTTGTGGATTCATAGATAGAATTTTTGTTTTTTTATACCGAACAGATCCTCAGTATTTTGATTTCAACTTTGTTTTCGGTAACACCTTAAGCCAAAGGAGAGAGGATGCAGTATACTATACTATAAGACCTTTAAGGGTTGATTGGGGTGGTAATGTTTTATTTACATTGTACACTTCTCTTCTAGTATCTTATACAGGGTTTAACCCCTTAACAAATTCCCAAGTACATACCTGGAACTTTACCTGCAATTTATGTGGTTTTAAGGGCATGCTTTAGCCAAGGTGCTGTATTTAGTAGACCTGTTCGAAAGCACAAAACATTTGAATATAAAGTTACAACTTGATATGCTCCATGTGTTATTATTTAGGATATTTTAAGTACTCATTTCTAATTCCTCTAGGTAGGCAGGATTTTTGTCCCACATTAAGAATATGGTCCTGGAAGATTCCTGGAAGATTATTGTTATGAATTTATTGTAAGTCTTGTTTGATATTTCTTCCTTATACAGAAATGAACAAGCCGCCTGTGGCAAAGATTGCAGGAAATGTTGTCATTACTCTCCCAACTAACACAGCAGAGCTGGATGGCTCCAAATCTTCAGATGACAAAGGAATTGTTAGCTACCAGTGGAAGCGAGATGAAAGCAGCCCAGCTGCTGGAGTAAGTAGGCATAATGACTAATCGACTTTTAAAATATCCATTGCAGGGGGGTGCCCACACCTTTTAATAAAAGGGGCAGTTGAGGGTTCTTAATACTTTAGGGGCCAGTAAAAGTAAACAGTGCCTCAATATAAGGGATCAGTGGGGATTAAAGACCAAACTTTTATATATATTTATATATACTATATTTATAAACTAGATAATGCCTGTTTATGAATTTTTCAAATACAAAGGAGTGTTTATTGTCTTAAAACAATTAAAAGCTTACCACACTTACAAACCAACTGTGTAGTTTACTTTAGACATAAAAAACAAACAGCTGTGTAGTTCAGGTGTTTACCTGATTGAATACAAACTGATTGGATGGTTTAGGTAGGTCTTCGTGTTAAATAGTTTAACTAATTCCAAAGTTGATTGATCAAAGAGTGCAATGTCAACTTGTAATATGTATGGTAAACTTGGGGCCTATTTACTTTAATGCTAAATGCTAAAGTAAAAGGCATATCAGATCTGTAATATATTACACCTTGTCTAATAAGAAATGACCTGATAAGTGAAAAGGGTTGGATTCTTAAATTTTACAGACTGATTTGTGATGCATTCAGAACTGCTATTTAGTTTATAAAATGCTCTAGATTACACAAATAACCATTTTGCTTCATTACATATAAATGTATTGCTTTATTACCTCTTTATATGAATGGAAAGCCTTGCAAATATTTACATTTTCCAACCTTGTAGACAGCTAGTCTCACCTAGAAGTGTTTATTGGCGGTCTCGTCATTGTTTAATTGGTTTAAAAAATGTGAAGTCTACTTACACTGGAAAAGATGACATCTCTGAGTATTAAAGAGTTTTTTTCCCCCCTGCAGGAGGTGTTGAATACCTCTGATCACCATGCAGTTCTCTTTCTCTCCAACCTTGTTGAAGGGACCTACACTTTTCATTTAAAGGTGACCGATGCTAAAGGAGAGAGTGATAGTGACAGAGCTACTATAGAGGTAAAACCAGGTAAGTGACATAGATCCTCATTTTCTAGTTTCCATATCTAGAGTTTCATTCATTATAGTTCCATATAAAATTCAATTCCTTGTATATTGTATTGACCAAAGGTCAATACAATATACAAGGTCAAGGTCAAGGCAAAATGTATGAAGTGTCACAAATCAAAAACAAAAATCACATTCAGATTTTTTTTTTATAATTTAATGATATATTCCTTCCTATCTTGTTCTAAAATATTTGTTCATACACCCCCTCTATACGTATACTTAATGTCTGTGGCTACAATTTATGCCCTGTTCAGAACCTCTGCAATTGTAGCCACCACATTGCGAGGTACAGAGCTGAGACTGTGTGCCTGATTTATTAAACTCTCCAAGGCTGGAGAGCATACACTTTCATCAGTGAAGCTGGGTGATCCAGCGAACCTGGAATCGATCTGGTCCAAAATTTAAAACATTTGCTAGCAAATAGCAAATTACTTTCCAGGTTTGCAATACATTCCAGGTTTGCTGGATAATCAAGCTTCACTGATTGAAAGTGTATCCTCTCCAGCCTTCCAGGAAATTATGGAACACTCCACTGGCCTCTAGTGTTCATCCAGAGGCAGTAAAACTTCATCAACATGCTTTATACAGATTGCCTGCATAAACAAACACTTTGAAAGTAAAAATGCATTAAAATATATTACTTTTATACTATAACCAGGGTTGTGTTTTGCCCTACCCTACTCTTCCATATTGCCAGCTTTCCATGGGAGACTCCTAGACCCTCTTACCCTGGAACTTTTTACAAACTTCAATATGAAAAGCCACATGTTGTTAATCTTAATGTTTCTGTGCTTTGTTATGTATGCCTAATTTTGTATGTATAATCTGCATCTTTCGTATTCCTGAGGTTATTTCATCCCTGGCTCTCAGTTCTGATGTAGACCTTTCGTTGGCCCCACCCTTTATCTGTACCCCCCTTAAATGCCCTAATCCGTTCATATTGTACACCAATATTGTTGTTATGTCATGACTATATTGTTGTAACTCCTTTCCCCACACCCTTCTCCCTCTCTACCCTAAAATACCCTAAATAAAGAATGTTAAAAAAAATAAAAAATTACCGGTATATTACTTTTATATAATTGTGTGCTTGTTGCTCTTTATTAGTTCATAATTCTACCATTTTATTTCAATGGTCATTTTATATTTCATTCTCCTTGCAACGTTGTTTATCAATATGTTGATTTTAAAATCATCTTGATTTTGATTTTAGAATCAATCAGAATTGTAAAAAAAAACGACATCGTGGAGCTTGCATCTTTATTAACAAGGCATACATCTTGCTCTATATCATATCATTTTGGTCTTTTAACTTAAATTTATTTTTAAAAATACACTTAAAACTACAGTGTGCAAGATACTTGAAGTGTAGTTTAGGTGAAATGCATTCACTTAGGGGAGACAAATCTTTCCCCTGACTAAGCTTTAGTAGGACTTCATCTTCAATATGCATTGTTTTGGGCACCACTTCACAGAAAGGAAGTTGCAAAACTGGAAAAAAGAACGAGAACGTTAGGAGAAGGGCAGCAAAATTATTTAGAGACATGGAGTATATGATATTATCTATAACAGGCTTGTCATTCAGTTTAGTCAGCTATGCTGACTCCGAAGATCACAGTTTCCTTCTTCAGCTTGATAGCTTCCTGTTTTAGTTTTCTCATCGAATAGAAGTGATGAAGTGGATTCAATATTTATTGAACAGGCTGGAGCTTGAAAGGTAACACTGGCTTTGCAGTATGACAAGAAAAGACTGCCTAAATAGAACCGCAAAACTAATAAAACAGGTTATGTAATATGTGAAAAATTTAATTAATTTCCTAGAACTCATTTTTTTGTCCCTGTTTGTAAGCTTTCCTTTAAGACCACTACTACTGTTTATTTTGACATTTTTAGTGGGTCATGTTTTCAAGTGCTAATTGACAGAGTATGGCCAACTGACAAAAGGTTTTAAACATGTGTTTGTGTTTCTTCTGTAGTTTTCTTTACCTCTCATATTTGTTTTGTGTATTGGTTGTATGTGATTACCTTACCTTATGAACATTTATTTTTCCAATTGTAATAATAATGTATCATTGTCATCAATTTCCTTGTCTTCAAAGTCATACTTTCCCTTTGGATACTAAACTATTCTCCTCAATAAAGTGCATTTCAGAGTTTGATTTCTCTCTCTTTTATATTTCCTTTTTTTTCAGATCCAATGAAAAATAACTTAGTTGAAATGATTCTGGATGTGAGTGTCAGCCAGCTGACAGAACGACAAAAAGGAATGTTTATGAGGCAGATTGGTGTTCTTCTTGGAGTTCTGGATTCTGATATTACTGTGCAAAATATCCAGTTATACACAGAAAAGAGGTCAGTCTTGAGAGACCAGATGAGGTATTTGCATGTTTTAGTTATTTACTACCTTGTTTGAGTCCTTCCTACATCTCTTGCATTTATTTATTGCAATATCATTACAAAGTTTCCATCCTCAAGACATGTTTTTAATACAGTATTCATTTTTTTCTCTTCTATTACAGTACAAAGGTGGTATTTTACGTAAAGAACCAGCCGCCTCACTTGGTCATGAAAGGTTACCAGGTTGCTTGCACTCTTCGCAATGAATTGCGCAAACAACAGAGTGATTTCCTAATCTTCAGGGCACTTGAGATTGACACATTCAGTAAGTGTGTGATGGACACATTCAACCAGCCTTTTATTTACAAAGAGATTCTTCTTTAAAGCACATTTAACTTTCAATGTATAAAAACATTAATCATTTTTTTTTATTACTTAAATAGCCATAAATTATTTTGTTACCTTTATAACCTAAAACCTTTATACCATGGTGATTGGTAACCACATCATCACAACAGCCCTTACCACCAAGTAAGTGGTGGCTTACGGGAAGAGGTTTGCAAAATTCAAAATGCGGTGATGGGTGAACATCAGTCTAAGGTAGTGGGCATTCCTACACTGATTGTATTTGCATGCAAACTGCCCTTGGTAATATACACGTGTGATGCCAAGTCTTCATCAGCATCTATTGCATACCATATCCATATACTACAGTTTTCAATGTACACAAATAAACATGAAGTTCACTTTTTCATAAAGAAGCCTGTATAATTGTGCAAGATTTCAGCTGGCAGCCTTAGTAAATCTTTTCAGGATACATTTACGCTATGCTATTCTATACAGTTCATTCTCTGCTAAGCATTTTTCAAAGACAGTTGTGGATGCTTCATTTTTTCTTGGGGGATAATTAATCACGTTTGCATGTGTTTGTATATAAAAGTTTAGTATGTATATTTTCAATCACAAAATTTTTCATAAACTTAGTAGATATTTATACTCATAGTGTGTTTTTTCGCAGCTTGCCAGTTAAATTGCTCTATGCATGGCCACTGCAACTCTGTTACCAAACGTTGTGTATGTGACCCTTTCTGGATGGAGAATTTTATACGTCGTCAGTTTGGTGATGGAGAAAGCAACTGTGGTAAGTTCTATTTAGGTATTTTGTGCATATCAACTGCAGAATAAATGTGTGGCTGTAAGTTACAATGTACTGTGTGTGTGTATATATATATATATATGTATGTATGTATGTATACTCAAAAAGAAACTAATCTGAATGTAAGCCGAGGTATCTACTTTTACCTGAGAAAAACAAGGAAATTAAATTGACTCGAGTATAAACCTAGGTAACAAGATGTTGCCATTACTGCAAATATTCAAACCAGTAATCAACAGAAATGGCAATAAAATTGAAGTTAAAAATTATGATGTGTTGGTTTTAAAATGTTTATTTAAGGCTTAGTCCACACGGACTGTTTCCCCAGCATTTGAGCGTTTAAAATCCCATGTTTTAAATTTCTGTACATTCCAATGGGCTAATCTACACCAGGGCTTTTCCTTGAGGCAAGTTTCTGAATTTACAACATTTACAATTTCAATTAGGGCATTTTCCCGCATTTTCCTACGTTTAAAATCTTGTTAAACTTTTTTTTTTTTAACAGATTATTCCACAATGAAAGGATCATTCCCACGGCTGCATTCATGACCTGAGCACAGCCGTGGGACTCCTGACAGTGTGGGATCCCCACGCACTTCAGGGTAAATGAGGACAAGTCTCTCTGTTCACCTCTAGTGCTGAATGGCTCAAGCGTCATCAATGTTTCCCTTTTCTCAGCCAATCAATGGAGGCAAGTTCACTGCACCCTTGGCTCTAAAAGAGTTGTAGCACGTGCTCTGTACCCACGTGGGGTTAAAATAATTTAACAATAAAGTCTTGTCTTATTTTTCATGTATATTTTAAGCCTTTCAGGAAATGAGTACAGGGTTAAAATTATTACTCTTATAAACACTTATGTAAAATCGCAGCAGATAGCGGTAAAACGCGGCATTATTTATTTGCCAGCAATTTATAAGATTTTTTGGTGTTTTAAAGCCAAGCTTTAAAAGGCTTTTAAAAGTGCAAAAAAATTGCATATAAACGTGGTAAGAACGTTTACATGCGTATTTAAAACCGTGTAGACCCAGCCTAAAAGGGGGAAAATGTACAATGCATCTTCACTAGAGCTGAGCCCCCTAGCTCTGCTGAGCATTTGCTTTACACCTTACTGTCAAATGAGTGCTTTCCCAGTCCAGCTCCTGTGCTAATCGTTTGTCGTTCCCCTGTGTCTCCGGTGATCACTGCGCCACCAGTGTCTATTTTCTGCATTTATGGCTCTTGACCCCTGGCTTTGTTCCTGACCTCACTTGCTTGCTGCCTGCCTCAACCCTAGCCTTTTCTGACTATTCTCCTGTTTGATGATTTGGCACTGCACATTGTCCTATGCACCCTGTTGTGCCCATGGACTGCCACCTGGCAGCCGCCTGCAACACAACTTTCTCACTACTAGAGGCTCTAGAGCAGTGGTCCCCAACCGTTTGTAGCTCATGGACCACTAAATGCACAGACTCAGGACCACGTGGGAAGCCGTGTGTTACTTAAAGGTAAAGGCATGATGCCAGAACCAGCCCACTCCGACCTGCGATAGTCTGAGCCTGTGATGCCTGTGATGCATACAGGAGGCATGGTCTGCAACTCCGGCTGTTGTCTCCCCCCCCCCCCCCCAAGTGGGGTCCTTATTCTCACCCCGCTGGGGGTGCACTGGTCAGAGCCACGGCCCACCTGTCAGACAGCTGGACCGGGGTTTGGAGACCCCTGCTCTAGAGAAGACCAAGCTGCTGCTTGGATTTTGCACCTTGGCCCTTCTCAGGGCTCACAACGCTATTGTGCAAGCCATAGCCTCCTAGAGGTTCTATGTGTGACAGTTATGATGGATTACTTGCTATAAAAATGATTTCTTGAGCATTTTTGTTTACCACCATTGCACTGAGAACACAGCACCATCTTTTGACCCCATTTTAAACCTATATTCATTTTTCTAGTAGCATTTTCTGGTTAAAAAAAAAACCTTGGTTTGTACCAATGTATATGGTATTCGTAGGCAAACCACTAAACACACAGTTGAAGTAAAACTAATTGTAATTCTGAATATTTTTTTAATATAGAAAGTACTGCCTGGCATTATACAAGGTGCTGACCAATTGCTTTTAAAAAATCAGAAGTAAGTTGTATTGGGAAAGACTGTGATTAGCCAGTAAAGGATCAGCAGCTCACTGATGACTTTGTTGTCTCCTCCAGTTGGCAAGCTCCATTTGTTAGATACACGGCACTGTAAAATTCAGTAAATAAGTTTACACTTTGCTTCCTTCTCTCACAATTTAAGGCCAGGTTAACATTTGTCATGTGGCATCACATATGGTCTTGCACTGTAATGCCACTAACACACATTGGTTTGCTGAGGTGAACTAAGCCTGAATGGTAATGTTTGGAATATTACTGAAGGCTAGTACAAATTGGCATTTTTACATTTCGATTTTTTTAAAAAATTTGTTAGCATGTACATTTTTATCAAGTTTTGAGCTTAAAATAATTTTATACATTTCTTATGTGGTTTTATTTTTTGTTTAAGAGACATTTCAGGCATTTATACAGTTTGAATACCTACATTACCAAAATCTGTATTCTTTACTTATTATTGTATCATTTTAATTTATGCAGACTGGAGTGTGCTATATGTCATTATCACAAGCTTCCTCTGTGTTGTGGCATTGGGACTGCTAATATGGTGTATGGTCTGTTGCTGTAAAAGGTAAAGAGTATTTTTTTCATAATCAAGAACATAATTTACAAAAATCTTTAAAAAAATATGGGCTGAGAACCTGGATGTATGAGTAAAATTATAGCTATCATTTTTGGGATGCACATGATAATTTAGCCTGTGTCCTGAGCAAATATATTGCCTTATCTTCTTTTCAGTTTATAACTAATACAGTTAGCTTATGGGGCACATTATTTTTAACATAGATTTCAATCAATTAATTATTTGGTTCAATTAATTAATTTATGTGCATGTGGGAGTGTCTTGGCAGAGATTTGTACTTTAGTCTCTAGTGCTGCAAAGGCAAGAGTGTTAGCCATGGAGCCACCGTGCAAATTGTCTTTATACAGATTGTAAAAAACATGAATAGAGCTGTACATCCACAGGGCTAAAATGGTATAGGTTGGGCACAATTATAATCTTCTCCTGTTTATAAATGTTATCTTAGTTTTTGCTTTCCCTTGCAGAAAGAAAGGTAAACCAAAGAGGAAGAGCAGGTATAAAATCCTTGAAGCCACAGATGACCAAGAAAGCTTGGAGCTGAAGTCAAGCTTAAAAACTGGTAATTAAATATTTCAATACCTTACTAACTCACATTTATCCACCTTTGACTAAACATTGACTTGGATTTTTACCGGCTGCTTGCAGCCTTCTTGCTGTACCCCTTATCATTGCAGTGGGGAATTTGTGTCTGCCTAAAATTCACCTCCCATAGCGGGTTTTAGAATCCATGACTTTGACATTTTCGCTTGCTTTTCCTGTGTTTGGCATCTCTAGCCATCCTATTTGGCAATCTTTAATATAACTCCTGTATAGCTACATAAGAGTTTATTTGTTTTCGTGCCGAAGCAGATTGTACACACATGTGCGCTGCACATGTGTAATTGTACATTCTAAAAAAGTTTGAGTAGGCAGCAACACCAACAATAAAAATGCTAAACATATATTTATTTATATATATATTGAGTATGACACAGAAGTGACTGAAGCTAATGGGACATTGAATGGCAGAACATTGGACAGACATTGCAGTACAAGACTATAGTGACAGGAAAGCTACAGTTCACCTGTCATAGGAGAATGACGTGCCGCACAAGAAAAAGAACTGCTAATCTGTACAAAGGTATCTCCCTGCACTGCTCACCTCAGACTGCCCTCTGTGCCTCACTCTCCTGCCCTCTGAGCCTTCACACACAGAAAGACATCCCCAGCATCCCCATAGACGTAGCAGCTGGGCTGCTAGCAAACAGCTGGGAGAGGGGTAAGGCAGGGCTCTGCGATCTAGATAACGGTCACGTTGTCTCCCATCTCGCAATGAACCAGAACTTATGTATAATACCTTAAGATATATCTGCCCCTCTCTAAAAAAAAAAAAAGGGTGTTGTTTTTTTTTTTAAAGACTTTTACAAAATCAAACTCTGCATCCAAGGTAGTGGAGATTGATATGCGAAACACATAGGAAGATAAAATAGAATCGGTATGTCTGTGTCAGACTTGTGATTTACAGCACCTATTTAATGTACAGCCCTGTATATTATGTTGGTGCTTTATGAAAAAAGGTTATTAAAAATTATGTGACCATGTATGTTAGGATGGGAGGATACCTCAATTACAATACTATGTGTAACTTGTTGAATATGTTAAAAATCTCTGTTTTTATTGTTTTAGATCAACTTTCTTGGTCATATTTTTTAAAAAAAGTGGTAACCACAAAATACATGAAAAACACCTATTTTCAGAGTTTAATGTTTTGGGCTATAATTTAGAAAGTGTATAGGTTTTTGTTCTATAATGTTGGCAATGGACACAGATCCTTTTGGTGTACTTTAGTTTTATGGTTTAATTTGTTTCACTTTAGGTCTTTATGTATATTTTACTGGGTTTCTAGGTACTTTTTTGCATTAAACCACTTAACTTTTTTTTTCTTTCAACAGGAGTTAAAATGATGAAATCTCCCATTCAAAATACAAGTTTAATGCATTCAGAATCTGAACTAGACAGCGATGACAATGCTTACACATGGTCAGATCGAGAGAAGGGAAAATTGCTCCGGCCTCAAAATGGTTCTTTGCGTAATGGACAGGCCTCTCACAAAAATAAAAACCAAAGAGAGGAATTATTATAGCTGCAGTGCTATAGTCTGGTTTTCCATCCAGGAATTTCACCTGTGCAGCGGTTAAAGCTGCTGAACTGACCTTTTCACCACTACTGATTTACTTTGTGGACAAAGCTGCTATCTTGAACTTCTTTTAAAGAAATTGTTATTTTAGTAGATTTACCAACTATTTTGCTCTTCTGAGAAAACTGAGGCTGAACATACTTGAACTGATTTTTTTTCAATGGGAAATACTACTGGATTCAAACTGAAAATATTTTTTTTTTTTTTACTAATTTAATGTGTGTTTTTCTGCATATGATCTTTGGGGAACTGTTCCCAGGAATGAGCCACGCTGTTAAAATTACACCACTTTAAATGCACTATTCTGCCAGATTCTTAATGGCATTGAAGGATAAAATGTGAAATGCACCGGGCATTTTTTCTAGCCCAATCTCTAAGCTGTGTTTTTTCATTGCCTTTACCTGCAGCAAATGTTTCTCCCTTATTTATGACCTATCTTTTTACCAAAAAGGTGACATTGGTTTCTGTGTGTTAAAAAAAAAATATTGGCCAGCAATTAATGAAATCTACAATTTAAGTAAAATAACTTGCTGCAAACCTGTTCCTGGGAGAGAAAAATGTGAGGAATAGAAAAATGGATGGTGTTCAATAAAGTCCAACACTGAATAAAAATTATTATTAAAACAGTAAAAATACTTTTCCAACCATCATTTTAAACCATGTCATCATCTAAAATGTGTCTTCAGCAGTGAAAAAAAACGTATGTATAAGGGTCAAGGAAGATTTTTTATCATTGCCACTTTTGGTATATTTTCCATCACTTTCCATCATGACCATGGGGTCATTGGGAGTAGCGAGTCAAATTTCTCTAAAAAAAAAAACATTAAAAAATTTTGGTAGTAGAACCTCTATTTCAGTTTGTGTTCCCATTTGGAAATGTTCCTTTCCTGTGTGTTCATTCATACAGGTATTACATGGATAGCCCCACAATCAGGAATAGATTACAGCCATTCCTCATGCCACCATAAATGAGAGTTTTAATTCGGTGTGAAAAAATAAGCCCACAAGTAGAGTACTGTATGCTATGTCAATTTTCATTTAGTCTTCACTAAACTATCAGTGACTCAGACCTAGACATGGTTAGATCTGCTATTTAATTTTGTATCACTAGACAAGTTTGACCCCCTTTTAACTCTAATATACCATATACAGTCATGGCCAAAAATATTGGCACCGTTACATTTATGTCAGTAAATGCACCATTTTCCTACTAGACAATTGCTGCAAATACAAATGCTTTGATATTGGCATGTTTATTATTTTGTTGGCAATGGGATATAACAAAAAAGCAGAGGCAAAAATCTGAGACATTCCACACAAAACGTCAGAAATGACCAGGACAAAATTATTGCCCCCGCAGCCATTTCCATCACAGCCTGTCTGGCAGTTCATAAACTGTTTACAATAATAAGCAACTAAGAAAGAAAAACGAAAACTTGTCTCACTTTTTCCTAAATATCTCTGAATAATAGCCCAAACTCTCAGGCAAACTACCATAACCTGGCTTTGTTATGGTGAAAGTATCCATATAACTTTATTTTCCACATGGTTTGCCTCCACCTCCTTTTTTTTTTTTTAAACCTTTCTGATTTAATAAATACTGTATTTTAGATCCAGTGACCTCATCACTAGGGTTCTGTGTTTCTCTGTGCAATGCAGGCAGCTTATGACTGGTGGGAGGGAACAGCAGGGTGCTGTACATAGATTTCTAAAAGCATTACATTACCTGCCCCAGTACTGCTCTTAAACATCCTTAGCCCTGATGCAGGCAATGGGCTGGCTCTTTGTTTCAATAATTTGTATTAAGTTTTTTTGTTTTTTTAAAACAGCATAAAACATTGGGGGAAACTAACAAAAAAAAATACATAAACGCACAATAGAATTATTATCCAGAGTTAATAACTAATTCTGAAACAAAGACGAGGGAAAACATATAAGCCCAGGACACAGCTTCCAGTAGAAGCGCCACTTTTTCAGTATAAACAATCAACAATGCTTGCAAATTAAGGGAATCAAACAAAATCCACAGACAGGGAGAGAGTCAGGAGATGGGAAAGGGTAGGGTTTCAATGGTTTATTATTAACACATTGAATTTGAGCAAAATTAATTTAGTCTGCGAGTCATAAATGTATAACCTGGTATCTAGATCTGGCGTACTATGGTTATCCAGCCATGGTGTCCATACCTTAAAAAAACTAGGGAGAGAATTTCTAGTTATAGCAGTCATCCTCTCCAGGATCATAGTATCAGTGACCCTGGACAGAACCACCACAAAACTTAGTGAGGTTTTCTTCCATTCCATGGCTATCACCTGTCTTGTGGCTAGAAAAACAAATTAAACCAGTTTGCGCGGATGCCTATGCAAGGTAAGAATGGATCTATGTAAAAGAGCCTTCCAGGGTTATAATCCCGTATCCAGAGGCACCTAACCACATTCCCACCAAACATGTGGGAAGATGCCTACAGCTCTGCAGCCCCTGAAATAACCTACAGGAGCCCCGCGGAATAAATGTAGCTGTCCTCTCCAGGGTCATGTACCAACAAAATATTTCTTTGTAAGCACTTGGCCACAGCCAACTAAATCTCACTCAAAGGGCAGAGTGGTGCCAAAGTCTGCCTTCCATCTCTCTACATATGGAAGCTTCTGGGCCCCTGCCGTATCCAACAATGCATACAGAAGGGACTCCAGCCCAGTGGGTTTTGTAAGCAACATGTTTTGAAGGCAATTAAACAGAGAGGAGAAACCCGCACTGTTGCCTAGTAGCAACAATACGTAGTGTCTAATTTGCCAGTAGCAGATGTATTCATTTGCAAGGAAGGACCAATTATCTTGCAGATAAGCAAGTCTTCACCCCTGTAAAGGTGAAGAATTCATGGGCGTAATGTATAGGTCTGTTGCCCACCAGCATAAAACTTAAGGGTTTCTCTAAAAGCTGGTTCAAATAAGGGGCACTGTAGGACCCCTAACGGATGTATGCAGGAATACCAAGCCTGCAGAAGTCCCACAGCCCTAGTGAATTAGACAAAGTGAGGGCCTTGACCAATGGCCTCTGTGAGGCGGGAAGCTATAGTAAATTATAAATCAATGCTGAGGGGTATTCTGCTGCACATGTCCCCGCCCATACCTGAAACTATTCTGTGCAGTGAAGAGCCACCAGAAAAGCTAAAAATTGCTTGTGCAAATTGGGCACTGAGAGACCTCCAGAGGTCTTGGGAGGGTGTGAAAAAGATATAAAAACTTTAGCGATAAGATATTTTCAGGGCGTGTGTCCCTATTTGTTGTACAACACTGCACAATATGTTGGCACTATATAAATCCTGTCCTATTATTATTATTATTATTATTATTATTATTAATAATAATAATAATAGTACTCCCCCCTTTCCCCATTTATACTGGATATTTTTTTTTTATATAGTTTGTATAGTTGCTTTTGTGTACAGTCTTTCAGGGTTTCTCTCTGCTTCCATCCCTGGCATCACGTACATTGGTGGAACAGCAGGCCTGCATCATACAATATGACAATGGGATCAAGCCTACATTCCAGGATGCCTAGTGGCATTCTAGGCTCCAGTGGCCACAGGGCTGAGATGTGAGGTAAGTACTTGTCTCTAATAAACCCTTGTATGGTAAAACAGCAATATGTTATATGGGTGTATTTAGGTTTTTCTATTTTTAGTGCAAGCCTGAAGTTGGGTTTTTAAAGCCTGACTGTCCTGGACCTGTAATGATAATATTTCTGCATAAATGTGAAGAGAAGCTCCTCTTGTTTTTTGTTCCAAAAGGCACCCAATGTATCCATTTCTGGCCCTTTCATGTGACCAAGTCTGAATTTCTCATAAATCCTAGGCCGTGGCTGCCTTGTCTGCTTCCTTTCTTTGAATCCCAATTTCTCTGGAATGGGGAGGTGTAGGAAACCGAAAACTGAGAGGTGGGGGACACTTGAGGCTAACATCCCCTAAAATGTCATCATTACAGCATTATCACAACATAAAAACTTTACCTATCAAAACACACATAGCTATCCACTTCCATTCTCTGAACCCCAATTTCCCTGGAATGGGGAGGTAAAAAAAAAGTAGGTGCAAGTGAAATTTTATCACAATGGGATTATTGAAACGTAGGAAAAATGCTACCTATAAAAATGCACTGCCCTGCAATGTTACACATAACTGTCTGCTTCCCTTTCCTTTAACCCCAACTTCTATGGAACAGGGAGGTATAAGAAACTGCAAGTTTAGGTGTAAATGGGGGTTACTTGTAGCTAACAACCCTTAAAATTTATTCACTAGGGCATCATGAAAAAAAATCCACCCATAAATATGCTGCCCTGGTACATATAACTGTCTGCTTCTAATACTTGAACCCCAATTTCGATGGAATGGGGAGGTGTAGAGAAACAAAATTATATGTGCAAGTGGAGGACTTTTTGCAGCTAACTCCCTCTAAGATTTCATCATTATGGCATCCTTTGAGGGTGTCATGATGCTTAATTAGAAGGGCGTGCAATGGTGTTTATATCGCACATAGGTTCAGGCATTTCATGAGTTAATACCTCCAGGAAAGTAGTTTTCTACTGTAGTGTTGGAAAACTGGAAAACCAGTTTAGGGTCTTGCAGCTGGTCAGGGAAGAGAAGGGAGGGGTCCCTGATGTCCAGGTTCTTCCTGCCTTTGCAGCCTGAGCACAGGTGTACTATTTAGCCTGACAGACTTAGTGTTCAGAGAGCCCTGTATCCAGTAGGTATCTGGAGGCTGCAGAGAAAAGAGCACCACAAACATTGTTGCCAAAGGAAGTTCCCAGAAACTGTGAGTTGCCCCATTGATACTTATGGGCTTTTGTTTGTGTTTTTCTGTGTTTAGAATATATAGGGCTGCCAGGTAAATTAGGCAGGAGCTAGATGGCTAATGTTTATTTTGCTGTTTTGTTTATTTAAGAACAGGCAGACAACTGAAGCACTCCATTCTCTTGCCTGTTTTTCTGATCGCAGCCTTGTGATCCCCTGCATAAGCACCTTAGGCAGCCCACATTTGGTGGAGTTTGATGTGGGCAAAATATCCAATGCAGGCGCAGTGAGTGTGAGAAAAGCTAAACTGAAAGAGTCTGTACATCTAACTGTTCTGAAAACCATTTGGGAGCAAAGAAAACCTTGTGTTGCGGTTGATGCGAATTCCAACCCAACAGGAGACCAAAGCTGTGAAGCGGGAAACAAACACTAGGCATCAAGAGGCCTTCACATCACGCCAGCAGATGCTTCAGGATGCAAATATTAGACAGCAGGAGTCACAATAGGACATAGTCCGTCCACTCAGTGCCCAGATTTCAGTGTTGTCCAAGGCAGCTGAAAGGGACAGACGTGCTCAGGCATAAGCTGCGGAAAGTGACCGGTGTGCAGAGGTGACCGCAGCAAAAAATTGAGCCTAATAATGATATAGAAATCATAGGAAAAGTTTTCCAGTGATTATCCTTACAAAGGCCAGGTGGGCCTGGGTGTTGCAATGGGCAACATTGGCGTAATCCAAGCAAGCCATTTTTTGCGGAAGATGACCACATGATAATGAAGAAGTCTTTCCCCACACTTTTGAACACACTATCCTCAGAGAGGACTGTCCTAAGGCACAGTGGGCAGACATACTTGTACCATTTCTGACAGGTAAATCACAGCACTGCAGGCTGCCCAGGATTATGAAAAACTAAAGCTCTACATTCTTTGCCACTTGGGTGTCACCATGGCTGTTAGGGCTTTAAATAGTTAATCGCTGGACATACCAACCTGAGAGATCCCCAAGAAAGGTCCCAAATCCATTATCTCTGCCACCTAGTTCGGAGGTGGTTACAGCCTGAAACCCTCTCCATGCAACAAATTGTAAAGCACGTTCATATGAACCACTTCCTGACCACTTTGCCCCACGAGTTGGGAAAGTGTTTCAGGCATGCTGATCCAAAGTCAGCAGATCACTTGGTGGACATGATTAAACGCTACATGGCGGTGGAGGAATAGCGAGCAGGTGACCAGAGTCCAGAGGTCACAGTTTCAAGGAGATGGTTACCAGGGGCCCCAGTGAAGTATAAGACAACCTGGGAAACTTCTCCTGTTTGGAAACCAGTGGAGAGAGTTAGTCCCCCTGCATCAAACTGCATCAAAGAAATCACCAGGACAACCTACCTGCTTGCGTTGTCGAGAACCAGGTCAAATGGCAGCTAATTGTCCCTAGGCTGTTACTCCATTGGAGTGTGACACAGCCCTTGAGATGTCATCCTTTTCCAACCAGCATATCTTTCCACACCTGATATTCACATCACTAAAGTTGAGGTGTGGGGAGAATATTGTCCAAGCCCTTCTGGGAGTTTGGTTGCCCTGGTTAATGCCACCATACATAACCCTAAACAAGAGAAACCTATTGCTGCTCAATGTATACAGTGTATACAGGGAGATGTCAAGAACTACCCAACAGCACTACTTGCAACGGAGACTTGTTGCAGTGGACTGCCTCTTATGTTGTAGGCATGTCAGACATCCTTATCTACAGTGCTGTCTTGGCATTTTCCCCTGCTCTGGAAGTTGTGGCGGACAAAGCCCTTAGCCCTCAGCGAGGATTCTCCTGAAGAAGGGTGTCGGAAGTCAGTGCCAGGAAGTATGGGCACCGAATGCTCAACTGTAGGGATGGATCACCTAGAACCAGACAGTGCTCTTTGATGGTGTTTGCAGGGGACCTGGAGGTGCTCTCAGAGGTGCAGGAAGAGCTCACCTGACTGACTGAGTATTCTCCAGACCAGTTTGGCACAGGCCAGTTACAAGATCCTACACTGGCTCAGGTTTGGGAGAATGTCTCTGTGATAAATGGGGTACCCCAGTTGGAAGGTGGTTAAAACAGTTGCCTCCACTTTGCTGTAAATTATGACTTCCTTTATTGTGTAGACAGGTTGAATAGGGAAGCAGTTGAACAGCTAGTGGTGCCTCACTCACACTGCAGAGTTGTACTTGACCTGACACACAAGCCCCACTACTGAGACCTATTGGTGCCTCTGCCTATCATTGGGGTACCCCTTGAAAGGATTACAATGGATCTGGTAGGGCCTCTGGTGAAATCTGCTAGGGGATACCAATACATTCTTGTGCTCCTAGATTATGCAACAACATATCCTGAGGTAGTACCTCTACCTAACACCTCAGGAAAGAATATCACTAGGGAACTGTGCCATGTATTTCCCAGAACAGAAATTCCAAGAGTCCAAAATACTGACTGACCAGGGAACACCTTTCATGTCAAAGGTGATGAAGGGCATTTCCGTATAAAGCAGCTGAAAACCTTAGTCTCCCATCACTGGACTGATGGTCTTGCTTGTCGTGCTTTTTTAAAAAAACATGTTTAATGGGTTTTACATAATAAAAACAAAACTGATATAACAACAAGGAAAATACAAAAGGTCAATCAAAAGCATAAACACCTGGGACTATACAATAGTTAAGATTTCCAGAGGGGCAATAAGAGGAGAGAATTAGAAAAATGGAAGGATGACATAGGGAAGGAAAAGAAAACAGGGAAAATATCACCAACTATGGCATGGCTATTTCCACATTTTTATAAATGACAGAACCTGAATCCAAAAGCCAAAATTGAATTGACATGACCAAAAGCAGTGTACCAGGGGAGCAGATGAGGTTCTGCATTTAGGGCATTGACAATTCCACTAACCAATGAAGTTGGGCATATTCTAAGCTCTAAAAACCTTGAACGCACAATGTATAATCATATTTTGTCCACTAAACCTTGGTCCTGAAAATCTCTCTGCCACTGTTTACATTACAGTGGGAGATGGGGGTGGTATAGGTGGGTTGCAGAAAAGAATATACAGATTAAATATTCAAAATAGGTAATGATAGCACTCAATCAAATGTGCTGAAATGCATGGCTGTACGGGGGTGTGCAATCAAATCCTGCAATAAAAAAGTGGGTGTGATGTTCGCGATGGCAGTATGAAATGTCTTCTAAGCTCCAGTAGGGACAGCTGTGTTAAGGTGTCTAGGCAAAAAAAAAAATCACTATTCCAACCCCAGCCACTACTACTACTACTACTACTACTACTACTACTACTGAGGGAGGCTGTGTCTGAGGTAGGGAGGAGATCTTGCAGTGCAACAGGGCCTGTAGGTCCCAAAGTGCAGCTATCTCTCTCTCCAAGGAAAGATTAGAATAAAGAGATTTGTCTTTAAGCCAGCCAGTTTTTTTATAGATATTCTTGGCCTTCTGCCTCGCCATAGGAACCCAGAGAAAGATTTTTTGAGTATAATTATATCCTTTTGTTGTAACAGAACTGGTATGGTTTGTAAGGGGTATAATAGTTTGGAAAAAGTACATATATTTAAGAAGATGGCACCTGCCTATGAAGGACATAGGGAGGTTTTCCCAACTTTTTTAGCTTCTATTAGGGGCGATAATTCAAACAGTAGATAGAGGATGCAGACTGACCCAAATGGATGCCCAAATATGTGATTTGTTTCATAGCTATTTAAAAATTGGTATTAGAATTCCAGGAACCCGATCTAGTAGGCGTTAAAGTGTGAATCTTGCTCTTGTGAAAGTTAATTTTTAGGTCAGAAATAGTGACCTAGCCATAGCCTTTACATCTAGAGAATGACAAAATATCGTTCACAAAAAATGCGGATCTAAATTCTAAATTTCGAATCCTGATGCCATGTAAAAAAGAAGTTGGATATATGGCGCACCAATGGCTCCAGTGCTAGATTAAATAGCAGGGGAGACAGTGGGCAATCTTGTCTTTTACCTCTGTGCAGAGAAAAAGAAGGTGATACAAAAAATAGGATTATAGACTATAGCTGTTTGAGATTGATACATGGCAGCAAGGAATCGCATAAAGGGGCCCACAAAACCTAGATGTTTGAGGACCATAAATACCCACTGAATATTCACCTTATCAAAGGTCTTTTTTGCATCAATTGAGACAAAAGCTATATGTAGTTTTAATAGTAGGTGTAGTTTGGCCTGTTCTAAAACGGCAAGCAATTTATGTATATTGGTTACAGCCAACTTTCCCTTCACTTGGTTTTCCGTTATGAGCGAAGGTAAGAATGTTGCCAATCTGTCCGCTGGAATTGTGGACATGATCTTTGCCCCAATGGTAATCAGTGATTTGGGATAAGATTCAGGGTATCTAGGGTTCTTCTCTCTCTTTGGAAGAACCTTAATGTACGCCTCCCTGTCAAAGGGGAAATAGTAGCCCTCGTCTCACATTGTATCATACAGTGCACATCAATCTCTCATCCATATTATCCTCTTTTAACATCTTAAAAAACCCTGCAGTGAATCCGTCAGGTCCTGGAGCTTTGCTCTTAACAAGGTGAGATATAGTAGTCATTACTTCTGTAAATGAGATGGGTGCATTCAACCTAGCCAAGGCCTCCTCACAGGAAAATAAGTAGGCTTATGCCAGGGGCGTATTACATTACCAAGCATTTTACCTGATTTATTGTCAAATTTGTGAAAGGCTAGATCTCTATGCTTGAGTTTAAATTGTTCATGTTGAGTAAGTACTGATTAAACTGACATTTGGCCTCATACCATAGTTGTTTTGTATCACCAGGTGGGTTGTTGGTCAGGGCTTCCTGGGCTGCCCTAAGCTAGTTAGAAGTGTCTTTCTTTTAGTGGAAAGGAAGATAAACATACACCCTCTCATAGGTTTTAACTGCTTCCCAAAACAGTACTAAATTTGTTGGATCCTCAGAATTAGTTGTGGTGTTTTCCTGCCAAGAAGAGGCTATCACATTTCAAAACTCTGGAAAGGATCAAAATTACCAATCGCCCCTAGGGTATTGGCCTCCAATGCAGAGAGATTTTGATGAATGGTCTGATAGGGCAATAGTATGTATTTCTGGACAATCTCCAAGGCACAATAATAAATCTAAGCCCAGAAGGCAATATATGGATGATTGAGAGGTGTAAGCATGTGAGAAAAACATAACTTGCTTTTCAGGGGATATTTGTGATGCCATATATAATTCAAATGAACAGTTAATAAACTTAGTTGGACCAGGGGTCGGAGAAAGTGGGGGCAGTCTTGGTGATCTATCCTGTCATCGTCAACCAGAGTTAGTCAGCCCTCACCAAGTATAAGCATTCCATGTAAATCATCACAGCCAAAGTGTGTCCCCAGAAGCAGGGCAACACCTGCATTCAACCTTTTACTGTGTTGCAGAATAGCCATTCATTTGTGGGGAGATAGTAACCCCTTCACATTTCAGGTGACTACTCGCATGACATGGTGGTGAGTGGGCATAGTATCATAGACAGAAGTACTCTATTCTCAGAGCCAAACATCAAAGAATGCACAAGTAATACACTTAGATCATTAATACTATTTCCCAAGTTTGCTGGATCACCGAGGTTCTCCTATGATAGTTTTTTTAGAGCTTTAATAAATCAGATCCCTTGTCCTATAAATGCATGTAGATTTCTAGAAGTGGATGATAATATTTATAAAGACAATAACAAGTGTTGCTGTCCCTTTTTGTCCTCTGCTACTTTTGTTTGGATATTGGGAAGATGTAAATACTAATAAACTTAGTTGAGATCAGAGAACTGGATTATTATGTCTTCTGGCAACCAGGAAGGCATTTTTGGCTACCTGGATGCACTCTCAATTGCTCACAGTTGATCTTGTGATTTCTTCTCCCAGAATAATTTTCTACAAGGAAATGCTTGGAGCACAAAATGGTGACATTTTTACAACACAATTCCTTCATAAATGGTGTAATTGTTTTTATCAAATATTGAGTAATTTAGAAATACAAGGATCTTGGACATGTTTAACTATTCTTCTTAATTTGCCCTCAATGTAACCAACTAACGTGTAACGTTTGTTTATCTTGTTGTTGTTTATCCTCATGATCTATGTAGGAGGACAAGAACCCAGTGCGTAATGTAACCAGCCTGATAGCATCAAAAAATAAATATCTTGAAGCCTAACTTTTGACTTTGGTTTCCCACATTGGTTTTCTCAATTTTGGGTTGGTAATATAAGAATACCTGCATGTTTACATGTCTCCCTATATTTATATAGATTTAAGTAAACACAAATAGGTTAATGACGTCCCATTTTCCCACATGAACAAACACAAATAATATGGCACTAAATCCTGACCCTTGTGATTGACAACAAATGTACAATGTACCACTCACTTGTTTCATATTTGATCTAAAGCTGCGTACACACTTCCAATTTTTATCGTTGGAAATGAACGAACGACGAACGATCGATTGGGCAAAAATCGTTGGAAATTAACGACCGGCGGATCGGATTGGACGACGATCGTTGACCATCTATCGTGTGTACGGTCGTTCATTGATCGTCCATGGTCTGAGCATGCGCGGTGAACGAACGTTCGCTCACTTCCTGTGGTGCACGTCACTTCCTGTATCGTTCAAACGATTGCATCTATCGTGTGTACAATATCTGCGAACGATCGTGTTGTTATCTGTATGTACAGGATCGGTGCTATACGATCGTTCACAGATATCGTGCAGGATCGTTCGTCGTTCGTTTACCAACGATAATAATTGGAAGTGTGTACGTAGCTTTAATAACAAGCAATCTTATCCTAACAGTTATTAAAAACATTTATTGTAACACTTGTAAGTAACATTCTATATTTTCTGATTTCAATCTAATGGTTAACCATCCAAATACATACAAAAATCCCTGTTCATATATCTGAACATTATAAAATAGGGCACTGATCGCCGCAATGTCATTCATATATATCTTGGATGATATAGCTGCGATCAGTTGAT
Source organism: Pyxicephalus adspersus (assembly GCF_032062135.1). Taxonomy (NCBI): domain Eukaryota; kingdom Metazoa; phylum Chordata; class Amphibia; order Anura; family Pyxicephalidae; genus Pyxicephalus; species Pyxicephalus adspersus. The sequence continues at coordinate 99,441,830 of NC_092858.1, read as the reverse complement.
CATTGCATGTGCACTCAATAATGGAAAGGCTGGGCATGGGATGTCTTGTTAATTTCTAGTAACGTATTGCCATTTTGTAAGAGAGACTCCTGGTTCCTAACTATAGTTTTCAAGCAAGCCTACTCAATTTAATGGTGGTTGGTCATGCTGTACTTACCCTGGGATCTGATAGCGCCCATAGGAAAGCTTTGGAACATCAAGCCATAAAAAGTTTCCAATCTGTGTCTTCAGTGTGGTGCCATTTCAAATTTCAGCATGTATGTAATGATAACTGCTATGATTTCATCTCTTTCAATCAACTTTCAAATGCCTTGATCTGATGAAGAAAACCTTATTCTGTGAAACGCATCATCATCTGTACTGGTACTACTGGGTGCTAAAGCTTGCATTTTTTACGATGTGATATAAATCTTTGTAGTTAGCTTTTAAATGTTCCACAACATAGCAATGTAATTTGCTGATATATATAGTAACAAAAAGCGTTTTAGTTTTATATTTTGGTTGATATATGCGAAAGTCTTTTTTATTAAAGTGTTTAAATAAAATTTGATTTTAAAGTTTAAAATATCTTGAAAGTCCCACTTTTCAGTGCCCTGTTTTTATACTATTTTGAAGGGTATATTCTAAATCACTTATCTGTACCATACTTTGGCACTTTATTTCTGGCTATTGGATGCCTATATCTGATATAAAAGAAAGATCTGTTGATCTTTCCTGAAATCTTGTGAAATGATACCTTCTGGTGCCTTCTGCCTGTGCTGACTTGGATCAGTACCTTTGTTTTCAGCCATATCTGTGTATTACATGCCTCTCTGTGTTAGTCCTAACTTATTTTATTTGTCTAGGTACAGTAAATGAGTGCTGTCATCTTTGGAATAGAAATGTGTTACTTGCATATTTATTAGGTGAAAGTAAAGGAGGAAAAAGCTTGGGGTTAGCTTTAAAGTTAAAAAAAAATATGCTATTTGTCAAGTTGTGTTGCATTTTCAAATAACCATAACCACTTCCAATACCAAAAAATAAATAAATGTGTCAAGACAACCTGCACCAACACTTTGATCAGGTGTCCTCAACTCCCTGTGGGCCACCTATAGGTCTGGTTTTGGTATAAACCAGCAAGATTGGGAAGCAGCTGGGTTCATGTTGATTGCAGAGTCCAAACACTCCTGGAATTAGTAGTTCATCATAAATATCCTGTTTCTAGCACGCTGGGGCGGAACTGCCGGACTGACTTCTATGTAGGTACCTTTCATTTCTTTATCTGGTTAGCCATAGGCTGTAGACACAGCTTTTTTTATTTTTGTCACTCTAAAATATTTATAAATACAAGGGAGCAGCAGGCCAAGTGCAAATCGGCGCATTGTGTCTGTAAAAAAAACTATTCATGACTGATCACTAATCTTTACACACCTTTTTCACTTCCATTCAGAAGCTTTTTTATTTTTTTCCAGTATGTAAGTTATGCTAAATGTTCGGCAATGTATTTACATTTATTTATTATCAGTTTTTAATTTGTCCATGCATGCTCTTTTCCAGTGTTATTTTTGATTTTTTAGCACTTGCTTTTTTGAATGACCAAAGACCTGCCTAGAGATAAGAAACAAAATGGAAGCAGCAATCATGTGTTACTATGCCTTTAAGAATGCCTGGCTGCTAGACGATTTCTTTTTATTGCCCATGCGCAGAGCCCACCTCCCCACGCCTGCGTGTTTGCACATTTCCCGCCCTGCTGTGGTGCGCGTGCGCCTTTCTCCCGCTTTACGGATTGAACTAATTCACACAATGGAATAGGGAGTTTTTCCCAGCATTTCTAAAAGATCTTTTCTTAGTAGTACCCAAGTCACGAAGTGCCGCTAACTCTACAGCATTGATTATGTCGGCACAATAGACAGGTAACCACGAGTGTTTTTTACGTATATTGTACTACCGTAAGTGTTGGTACGTTCTACAGAGCCCCCTCTATCGGTCATGGTTCTGCCTTGACCCACCCCTCTCTCACCCCCCCTGCGGAGTGTTGCAGTTGGACGAGTCCAGGGCCGACATGGCGGAACGGCGGGACACAGAGCCCGGGTTGGCCGGGGGGTAAGGGAACGTGTTGTGGGAGGGGTTGTATTTACGGGATAAGTAACGTATAAAATGGCGGGAGCTATGAGCCCGAGTGAGCTATTGCATACTGTGTGTGGGTTATTCTGTATGTAAAAATGTGTCTGTGTATTACACAGAGCTGTGTGCCCCCCCCCCCAACTCCGTGAGGCCCCGTCTGACCGCATGCATTGTTGTACACCGGACATCTCCATGGCCCCCAGTATTGTGTGGACGTGCGGCCGGGTTACGGCCACACACGGGAGGCTGTGTGTTTCGGTGTGTGTGTGTGTCGTCATACTGTGTGCACTCTCCTTCCTTCCAATAGGTCACTGATAATGTTTCTAAGCAATGCCGCTTTGTGTATCATCCGGCTACACACTCTTAGCTGCAAATCACAACAATAAAACTCCCTTCTGTGAGGTCTCCTTCCAGGTTGCTTCCATCCCCTTGTGTTCACTCTGAAAGTTTAGTAAGTTGCTGGTTATATGAGTGGGATATGTGAAGACATCCTATATGATGACAACACACCATGTTACCAATGTTTATATAGGAGACTGCCAGACACGTGATGACCTGCCATGGGGTAACATGGCTGCACCCAGTCACATGAAAGATGGTGGTGTGGTTTTTTAGATGCCCAACTGCACAAATAGCTAGCAGCCAATCACAACTGAATCCTGGTTGTGATTGGCTGCCATCTATTCGTACAGTCAGTCGGAATGCCCCATTCATTAAATCCAAATTAATCGGGCATTCCAATTGGCCAGACTTGTTCCTCCTTTAACTCCCAGCATCCCCACCCTGCGCTTTCCAATACAACTTCAGGGGTTTGCAGAAAACGCAGTATACCGGGACCAAGATTTTTGAACCATGATATAGAGGGGCACTACTGTAGTTCCATTATTAGTTCTGTGTTATCCCTTTTTTTCCATACCTTGCAGTGGCGCTCATATTCAGGGTACATTGCTCGTTTTGTCTGGTCAAAGTTACCTTCATTAGACCAGTTCTAGGTTGGGCCTCCTTTCTGTCCCACTGGTCTGACCACTGACCCCCTTTCCTTGCACTGTATGGGATAACCCCATGGACCCGGGCAGATGCAGCATACATTAAGTCGTGTCAACCCCTGGACAGAACAAACTATAAACCTTTTTACTAAGGAGGACTCCCTGCAAAAGGCGTAGAGATTACTGCCGCAGTTATATCACCTGAATATCACAATAATATGTTCAGCAGTTGCTAGGTGTTTGACCTGAAAGCTACTCAGGCCATGAACATGTGAGGGATATTGCTGCAATACTGGCACAGTCTGGTTCTGAATGGTGGCTGGGGCATTGCAGGGAAGAAGCTGGACCATTACATGATTTGTTTTTTTATATTGTCACAACTTTCTTTAAATGCATTTTAAAAAATGCAATATGTTACCTTGTTATCGATATAGTGAATCCTAACCCCTGTACCATAATACATGTCATATAACCCTTTTCTTAGCAGTACTAAGGCTACGTACACACGTGCAATGGTTGTTGTCTGATAATCGGCTCAGGACTGATAACGGACAGGAACTTGGCATGTGTACAGCGCTCGTCATCCGAACGACTGTCATGGCGGATCCACAGACAACAAAGGATCATAATGCAAATGGAGAGAGCATAGCAGGGTGCCGCTCCGTCGTTCTCCCCCTCTTCTGCATAGAGGAGAATGGCGCTGTATGTACAGAGCTCATTCATGCATTGTGCAATAATGTCGTTAAAAAGGGTCTTAAAAGATTTATTATTGCACGTGTGTACGCAGCCTTAGCCTTGTTACTGATGGACATTATTAGGCGGTGGACATGCTTGTGTTGCAAACCCATTTTAGGCTGCTCACTGTAGGTTGGTGTTATCGAGCCTTGCTGCAGAATCCTAAGAAGGCTGACCATCCGAAATCTTGCAAAAGGAAGCTTTAGCACAGTACTTGTTTTGGATCTTGTGAGAAGGTTTAGTGACTTGACCTTTGTCTAAAAAAGCGTGCTGGATTTAGCATGAAAGATATAGAACTTTTTTACATTTTTCTTCCAATATTTTTTTTTAATTGGTTTCACTTTTATTCAATCTTTATTGCTGTGGAATGGGTTTGTACAGTATAAGATGACTTGTGTTGTGTTTTTAGAAAGATGGCAAATTATTCAGTACCTAGTTTTGTGGTCGCTCTTTACAAATTGATATATGCACACATACGTGATTCTTGGCAGTGTAATGAACTTCACCACATTTTGCATTTTAACAAATCTACATGGTTGCATCAGGCTTCATTATCGTGGTTATCGCTTGTTGGTATTTCCGTTTAAAGCGTTGTGCTGAAGTTTTGCTAAGCTGTGTTGGGATTGTGCTGTGACACCAGTCACTATTTGTGATTTTCTGTTTATATACCAGTTGGCTCGGTAAAGCTACATATTCCAAAGCCCACTTAAAGCAGAACTAAACCAAAAACAAAAGAATTACACTTACCTTAATTCTGCAGGTCCCTCAAAGGCACTGGTCCTGCCGATGATCTAGTCCCACATTGTCCTGGGATTACTCTTCGTCCTGGCGTTGAGGAATGAACCAGGCGCTGCCATCTTAAGTCCTCTCTTCTGGTCTTCTTACTTCATCACCTGATCTCGCACTGTGCAGGTGCGAGATCATGTGATGCTGCACATGTGTAAGATTGGCATCTCTTTTCCCTAGGAGGCAAAATGCCTCTTCTGCTCATGTGCATGACATAGGTATCCCAGGAGACTCTGTGCTTCCATTGAAAAAAGGGTGTTGCACTTACAAATCAAGCATGTAATTTTTTTTTTTATTTTTTTTTTTTGTCTACTGCTTACCGAGTCCTCCCTTAGACACCTATTAGCATTTTAAAAGCTGGTATGGGCATTGAAATAATGCCTGAAATCTATGATCTGGTTTGTTTTCTAGCACCCTTGTGATCCTGTACAGGAATTGGAGGGGTATAGGAATCGAAAACACATTATTTTCCCCAAATGCTTAAAGCAGAAGAACTAAATCCGCAATACTTGTCCCAATTCCGTCAGAGGGTGCCACCGTCTTCGCCCTCCTTTTCTTCTCAAACACAATTTTCGGCCATTCTGATTGGATGGGTTGGAATGATGTAACTGCCGCCCAGGCTTGCAGAAATTCATTTGCTATTTTCTAATTGGTGTAATGCTAGAGTGGAAAATATTATGGCCACAAACAAGATGAGGAGAGCAAAGGAAAACGGTTTTGGCACTAGGACACTTTTCCTTGAGGCCTAAAATAAATGGATATTTATTTGATGGATTATTTAAATGTATTTTCTTTTTCATGAGATGTTTTAATTTGGTATCTCTGTTAGGTTGCATGCTGTTTTAATTCTAAAGTGGTATTTATATTCTTTCTGTTAAGCTCCATTAAACTCTAATATATATATATATATATATATATATATATATATATATACATATAGTTCCTTTCTTTTTTTTATGCCCCCAAATCTGTTTTTTTTTTATCTATATGTAATTCTCTTTTCTATATACTTTCTCTTTCCTTTATCAGAACTTCTGGTCAGAATGCATATGATGAATTAGGATGATGTCCCATGATTCTTTGTGCACTATCCATGGTTTGCACATGCAACACAAATAATTGGACCCCAGCATAAAACGGCATATTTGTTCTCTTTTCTATATACTTTCTCTTTCCTTTATCAGAACTTCTGGTCAGAATGCATATGATGAATTAGGATGATGTCCCATGATTCTTTGTGCACTATCCATGGTTTGCACATGCAACACAAATAATTGGACCCCAGCATAAAACGGCATATTTGCACGCCTCCTGCAAAATTTACTGCATGGGTTCACTCCAACGGTGTGTTTATGTGGCTCAGGCATGAAACCCTATCAGAACATATTGTGCAGGCATGCACCAGGCCCTGGATACAAGCCATGTTTTACTTTAGCCAATGCATCTAACCCAGTGTTCTCCCCAGCCCCTTTTAGCTGGGTGCATCATCCAGCACTTTTCAGTAATCACCTGGCTGTTTTTGAGGGGTTACTGAGGATTTGGGTCACAATACTGCCACCCACCTACAATTTCTTTTTACCTGGCTTAAAAAAAATTCTGGTTTCAACACTGTAACCCAATAGGTGGAATACTCTTTACCTCCCATATTAATGCTGTAATATAAAGATGAATGAATGTCCAAAAAAAATTTGCTGTGCATATTGCACAGCAAATCTCCTATGAATGGACCCCAAAGTGTATAGAGTGCTAAAAGTTTCCATGTTGCAAGGAAGGTTCATTTACACTTTTGAATAGGTCTGATGAATCTGAACGCTTAACATACTGAATTGCAGAATATTTGTTAAGGCCTTATATTTGAGAAATGACTTTTATAGCATAGCAAGTACGTTTTCAAAAGAATTCTGTTGGCTTTTTACACAATTGGAGAAATTAATTTAAATAGGTTGCATGCTGTTGATGCTGCCTGGCTCTCTCAAAATAGCAAGAGGAAAATTCCCATAAACTCTGCAAAACTACCACTACACCAAGTATATCCCTATCCCTATCAGAACTATAATCAGCAGATATGCCACTAAAAATAATGTGAACAATTACATCCATGGTGTGGTATTTTAAGAACATATATTTAAAAGAGGAAAAAATTAAAATCGCATTGAAATGATTTGTATAATTTTTCCACCTTTTTACTGATTTAAGCATGTTGTACTTTTGAGTTAGTTTTGATGGGTCACTTGCTCTTAAATGATCCTTTTTGCATTATTATTGTCCCCCAGTAAATAGCGCTGTGCCCACGTGAAAAGTATATATCAAACTCAAATGTTTGTCAAACGACAAGAGTTTGTTATACACTTTACATGAGGATACAACACCATCTAGTGGTGTGAGCAGACTATAAACTGGCATTTTTAGGTAAGAAAAAACTTAAATAGTTGATTAAGTATTTAGTATTTACTTATTCCATAGGCACATCTATATGTTTAGTCAGCTGGAAGTCTATGTCTGTTCTAAAACACATATGCAGATTAGGACTTCTGACTTTGGGGCTGATTTAATAAAGCTCTTCAAGACTTGATAGAGTACACTTTAATCAGTGAAGCTAGGTGATCCAGCAAAGCTGGAAAGGATTCCTTAAAAGCCATTTGCTATTAGCAAATGTTTTCAATCCTGCACCAGATCCATTCCAGGTTTGCTGGGTCACCTAGCTTCACTGATGAAAGTGTATCCTTTCCAGCCTTGGAGAGCTTTAATAAATCAGGCCCTTTATATTGATTTTCCTATTTGCTCTGATTGAGAAAGTAGTAAAACCAGTAGACCAACAGCTACTGGCACATTTAGAAGTAAGTTGGCAGTAGCAATCCTTATATTCTTCTCATGATAAGTTGCCTTTCCTAAGCCTATGTACACATGCTAGATTTATGTCACTGCAAACAATATTTTGTAATATTTTCCAGTGACAGGTGCTGTACACACTATATGGTTCAGTTCTATGAAGAGGGAATGGGATAAGAAGGAGGCACCCTGCTGCATCCTCCCCCATAGACTAAATGACGTTAGGGGACTGCTGTACATTATTATTATTATTATTATTATTATTAAACAGGATTTATACATGTGTCTGAACTATCACAATTGTTTGTCCCAGGTGACAATTGGTGTGTATGTACATAGCCTTGGTATGAATTTCATTATGGAAAAGCTAGGGGGGACTGAATTATAGGAAAACCGTGCTAAAGTGATTAAATTGAATTGGGAAACACATTATTTTATGAAATTGACAGCTCAGAAATGAAACCTTTTCTGAAAAGTCAGCAGTTAAAGCCAACCTGTTGCATTGTATACACATATATTTCTCATAGAGATCTTATAACGTACTGAATTTCTTGTTGCATAAACTTGCATTCAGAAAAAAATATTCAAAAACACCCAATAGGTTCACA